>NW_025534016.1:0-95000 GCF_020615455.1 Coregonus clupeaformis | reverse complement strand
AACACCATGCAAAGGAGAAACATGTATGCATATTACAGCAACATTTGATTAGTAGCCTAGGCTGGCTACTCAACTACAATACATTTAGAGTGCACCATACAGCAATGCTGCATTCAACCGCACCGGTGATCCATGCAGTGCAAAAAAAGGAAAAACATATTTTAAGTTGAAATGTTACAACAACCTATAGTTACGTTTTTGTTATTTGGAGTTATTAAATGCTTTTTGATGAAGGTCGCAGCACATCTGCAAGCAGCAAAGAATATGATTTATCTCTTCTTTATCTCGTCTTATGTTTTAATATGTTTAAATACTATATACAACATCCTATGTACATACGTGGACATTATAAAGGGCCATATCTTTTCTAGTAAAACAGTGGGCAGTTTGGGCCAGTTGTATGCACGTTTTTTTTGTTGTAAAAACAAACATACTAGTCTATGTGTCTGGGCCACAAATTAATTGTCTTTTTTTTTTTCAATATGGCCCTTACACTGATTGAGTTTGACACCCTACATAGTGCAAACCCTACAGGCCCTGGTCAAAAGTAGTGAGATGTATAGGGAATAGGGGACTATTTGGGATACAACCCCCAGTCAGGACTGGAATGCCTTGGCCCGGACTCTGGGCCAGCATCATTGTTTTCTGCCTGTAATCCACTGAGAGGGAGAGAGAGGGATGTACTATAGGTTAATTAAGACATCAAACTTGCTTCCGGAGAGTTCTCGGCCGAGTCCGTCGAGCCCGTGGTGGGCCTCTCTGTCAGTAACAGTTGGACATTTCACTTGAGGGATTAATCACTCAGATCTCAAGCCTCTGTTATAGTATATAATATATATGATATATTATATTATATTATACAGTCAATTCTGGATTACTAAACCTTGTCCCTATCGTTTATGACATAACATTCTCATGTTTATAACGGCATTGTTGCGGCTTTTTGTGGGGCAATCATTTTGAACATTATTGCAATGATGTTGCATGATGCTGTACGTCTGAAACTGAGCATCAGTTGTGGTGAGTTGAGAGCGCAGAGATTCTATTAAATTAGCCATATGTAATTATGCGGTTGAGAGGGTCAACAGATGTAGGCTGGGTTTCAGATACTGTCCTATAGTGGATCAGAGGTGCAGCTTTAAGGTATAAGCTGGTGTAATGGTGGGAACTGATCACAGACAGGATTGAAATGAGAGCCAGTGTGACTCCAAAACAACTTCGCTACACTGGCCTGGGTAGGCAGCTCCAGCTATGTGAGCAGGGCTGGATCCAATTAATTATTACTGCTTGAATAGAGCCAGACAGACAGAACCATAGCAACCCTCGGCCCCGATTTATGTGGGATGTGATCTGGCAGGAGAGACGGAGAGAGAGAGAGAGAGAGAGAGAGAGAGAGAGAGAGAGAGAGAGAGAGAGAGAGAGAGAGAGAGAGAGAGAGAGAGAGAGAGAGAGAGAGAGAGAGAGAGAGAGACAGAGATGGAGGCCTGTCAGGAAAAACGTCAGAGACACAAATCAATATCTGTGGCCTGTGTGGGAGTTGCCAAGGAATACAGAGAGAGAGAGATGGAGGAGCGATTGTTGGATCTTCTGACTACAGGCCAACTGCCTCTTCCACTTCCGCAATAAAGCCCCCAAAATCGGAAAGGGATTACCTGAACTTGTCTATAAAATAACGTTTGTTCTTGTTTGCCGTTGCAAAACATTTTGCTACGGCGTCGGTGTGCACTCATGAATATGACCCAAGTCTCCTTGAATAAGTTAGATAATGGAACCAGGTTGAAAACAAGATTTCAGAACCTAGTTTTCATGGGTAACATATTTATTCTGGCAATAGAAGAGCTGTAACTTTCTTCTTGGCTTTTTGATGCAACTACTGATGGGTTATACTTTCCATTAATTTCTTAACGTTTTCCCCTGATATTTATATGATTAGATATGCTGATAAAACCACTGATTCCATGAATTATTCTGTACTCAGTTTGCTTCTTACTGTCCTTTCATTACATTCATAAATCTTGCATGGCTCTGCTCAGCATAATGTCCCTCCAGCACTTGATGCGTTTTGCAAGGGTGGAGAAACCAGCCTGGTGTCATAGACTAGACGTAACATAGTAAATGTAAAGCCGGGACACTCAAATTAGGATGATATGTTACGTTTGGTATGGTTACATAAGACAGAATGTTACTTAAGGCAAAACAATCTAGTGGGGGTGGATGGGTAGGTGTATAACGCGAGTGTCTAGCAACCTGAAGGTTGCGTGTTCGAATCTCATCACGGACAACTTAAGCATTTGTAGCTACTTTGCAACTACTTAGCATGTTAGCTAACACTTCCCCTAACCCTAACCTTAACCCTTTAACCTAACTCCTAACCCTAATCTTAACCCCTAAACCGTAGATAAATTTAGCCACTTAGCTAACGTTAACCACAACAAATTGGAATTTGTAACATCATAAGTTTAGCAAATTCAAACATATTGTACGAATTGCAGTTCGTAACACATCATACAGAAAGGATGATGGACATCCACAAATTAATACATATTCCACATTGTTACAAAATTTGAGAGGCGCACGGCGGAAGCGGTACGGAGCTCAATTTGGCCTCTGCATGCTTCTGGAGGCTCCGCAATCGCACCTCCGACCACATTTTCGGATCAAGCATAAATTGTCTCTTAGGTGTTACACTGAGATGGTTGACCTGTTTTAAACCCCAAATCATGCATCTCAGTAGTCTGAACTTGAAGTGTCTGGCTTTTTTGTCCTCTGCGCTGGACTGATGAACGTAGAAAAGGTAGCAGGCAGGTGGACAGTATAGCAAGTGCAGGTGCGCAGAAAAAAATCAAATCAAATCACAAAAAAAAAAATCACATGTGCCGAATACAACAGGTGTAGGTAGACCTTACAGTGAAATGCTTACTTACAAGCCCTTAACCAACAATGCAGTTTTAAGAAAGGATACCAAAAAAAAATCACTAAAAATACAATATAAAATAATACGAAATAAAAGTAACAAATAATTAAAGAGCAGCAGTAAAAATAACAATAGGGAGGATATATACAGGGGGTACCGGTACCGAGTCAATGTGCGGGGACACCGGTTAGTCGAGGTAATTGAGGTAATATGTACATGTAGGTAGAGTTATTGAAGTGATTATGAATAGATAATAAACAGAGAGGAGCAGCAGCGTAAAAGGGGGGGTAGAAGCTGTTTTGATTAGATGTTCAGGAGTCTTATGGCTTGGGGGGTAGAAGCTGTTTAGAAGCCTCTTGGACCTAGACTTGGCGCTCCGGTACCGCTTGCCGTGCGGTAGCAGAGAGAACAGTCTATGACTAGGGTGGCTGGAGTCTTTGACAAACGAATTCCCTTTGTTGCTTGTGTTTGCTTGTGTTGTTATTCTCCAAGGTGAAGGGAGGCCATGTTAGAATATGGGGTAAGGAAATGCTTAACCCTTGTTTCCTTGCATTTAGGGAATAGTTATAGTGTTGTTCAGAATCTTAATACTGTCTCCTCTCCTCTCCCCTTCTCTCCTCTTCTGTCCTCTTTTCCACTGACAGGATGATGAGGTGGTGCTGCAGAGTGTCGCCACCATCCAGAAGGAGAATCGCAAGTTTTGTCTGTCCGTGGAGGGACTCGGAAATCGACTATGCTTCCTAGAACCTACATCTGAGGCTAAGGTCAGTGGAGTGTCTCTCAGTGCTTGGTATGGACTGGTTTTGACGGCATTTAAAAACTCTCAGTCTCTTCTATTATAAGCATTCATACAAAGAGACTGTCACCTTAGAGGCAAAATAGTCTCGTGAAATTCAAAGACATATTTTGAGTCTGACTCCCCACCACGTTCCTGCTTGGTAAATGGCTACGATAACCCCAGCTTTAGAATGTCAATCAGCAACATACACTATTTTGTAGATCTATAATCTAACAGACTGACCATTTAAAATGAGAATAGTTATTGACCTGTCTGTTGAAAATCACATTCTGATTCTATTCTCTGAAGTGTGTTATGTTAATGGTTCTAGAATACTGTGGCACAGCACCATGGCAACAGCAACATTTTCTGAACCCGCTGAACTTCTCAATCTGTCCATCAGGGAATAAACAGCTGGTTCAGGAGATGGGCATAAGGAAGCTAAAATGCATTAGCCTGGTTCCCGATCTGTTTGTGAGGAAAGTCTTGCATGAGAACGACCATTGAAGTTGATTATACAGCACAAACTGATCTTCCACCTGGCTAAAAACTACATTACATCATGAAAGTCTTATCTGTCTTCAGAAATGAGTATGATGAGATGTTTTTAGTATAGCAATATAGGTCCACCCATTACAGAACATTGACTTGAATGGGAATGCCTGTTCTATTCAGTTTTCATTTTCATTACATCTTGCAAATCTTGCACATACATACTTACAAAGTTGGTGTCGAATAACTTCTGATTGTACATGGAAACTTTCCCAATTTGCAATTAACTCACAATGACTCGATAAATGATACTGTTTCACTGAAAAATGAAGTTCTTAAATGACTGACATGCATTTTCTGTGAAAGGCTGCAGTCAGTGATGATATAGAAATATATGATCATACAAAAACAGTTCAGCAGTTAGAGCACACTGGATATGATTACACTGTCATTACAGACCTCTCTCTATGATTACACTACCATTACATTTCCTCCTGCTATGATTACACTGGCATTACAGTGCTTCTCTCTATGATTACACTGGCATTACAGTGCTTCTCTCTATGATTACACTGTCATTACAGTCCTCTCTCTGTGATTACACTGTCATTACAGTCCTCTCTCTGTGATTACACTGTCATTACAGTCCTCTCTCTGTGATTACACTGTCATTACAGTCCTCTCTCTGTGATTACACTGTCATTACAGTCCTCTCTCTGATTACACTGCCATTACAGTTCCCCTACATGATTACACTGTCATTACAGTTCACCTCTATGATTACACTGCCATTACAGACCCTCTCTGTGATTACACAGTCATTACAGACCTCTCTCAATGATTACACTATGATTACATGCCTCTCTATGATTACACTGTCATTACAGTTCCTCTCTATGATTACACTGACATTACAGTTCCTCTCTATGATTACACTGACATTACAGTTCCTCTCTATGATTACACTGTCATTACAGTTCCTCTCTATGATTACACAGTCATTACAGTTCACCTCTCTATGATTACACTGACATTACAGTTCCTCTCTATGATTACACTGACATTACAGTTCCTCTCTATGATTACACTGACATTACAGTTCCTCTCTATGATTACACTGACATTACAGTTCCTCTCTATGATTACACAGTCATTACAGTTCACCTCTCTATGATTACACTGACATTACAGTTCCTCTCTATGATTACACTGTCATTACAGTTCCTCTCTATGATTACACTGACATTACAGTTCCTCTCTATGATTACACAGTCATTACAGTTCCTCTCTATGATTACACTGACATTACAGTTCCTCTCTATGATTACACAGTCATTACAGTTCCTCTCTATGATTACACTGACATTACAGTTCCTCTCTATGATTACACTGTCATTACAGTTCCTCTCTATGATTACACTGTCATTACAGTTCCCCTACATGATTACACAGTCATTACAGTTCCCCTCTATGATTACACTGTCATTACAGTTCCCCTCTATGATTACACTGACATTACAGTTCCTCTCTATGATTACACTGTCATTACAGACCCTCTCTATGATTACACTGTCATTACAGTTCCTCCCTCTATGATTACACTGTCATTACAGACCCTCTCTATGATTACACTGTCATTACAGTTCCCCTCTATGATTACACTGACATTACAGTTCCTCTCTATGATTACACTGACATTACAGTTCCTCTCTATGATTACACTGTGATTACAGTACCCCTCTATGATTACACTGTGATTACAGTACCTCTCTCGTGTCTCTCCTATCAAAGAACTCTTTACAATAATTGGATCTTCCTCTCTGTGCAATTAAATCATAATTCACCACTACAATTTTCCCAAATGCATTTTGATGCATAAATGAAGAAGAAAATCCACAAAGATGGGCCACACTAACTTTACCCTGTGATTCACGTTTCTCTTTGCCGTAGGAAATAGAATGCTTTGAGTTTGACTGTTTTTTTATCGACAATTCGACAAACTTATTATTGTTCTCAGTCCTGTTTGCCCCTCCCTGGTTCCCTTCTGTCACGTTCGTTGAATGACGGGTCAGACCAAGGCGCAGCGTGATATACGTACATGTTTATTAAACCAAATAAACACAAAGACAAACCAACAAACTAAACGAAACGTGAAGTCCAAGGTAGCACACACAACATACCTTACACGGAACAAGATCCCACCACTAGACAGTGCCAATAGGCTGCCTAAGTATGGTCCCCAATCAGAGACAACGAGCTACAGCTGCCTCTGATTGGGAACCACACCGGCCAACATAGAACTATACATAATAGATCGAAACATAGAAAACACAACAAAGAATATACACACCCTGACTCAACATTTAAGAGTCCCCTGAGTCAGGGCGTGACACCTTCCCACCAATCAGACCACCTGTAAATCTAGCAAAGAGGGAGAATCAGAGTGACTGTTTGTGTGTGTATGTGTACAGTGGCTTGCAAAAGTATTCACCCCCCTTGGCATTTTTCCTATTTTGTTGCCTTACAACCTGGAATTAAAATTGATTTTTGGGGGGTTTGTATCATTTGATTTACACAACATGCCTACCACTTTGAAGATGCAAAATATTTGTTATTGTGAAAAAAACAAGAAATAAGACAAAAAACCTGAAAACTTGAGCGTGCATAACTATTCACCCCCCCCAAAGTCAATACTTTGTAGAGCTACCTTTTGCAGCAATTACAGCTGCAAGTCTCTTGGGGTATGTCTCGATAAGCTTGGCACATCTAGCCACTGGGATTTTTGCCCATTCTTCAAGGCAAAACTGCTCCAGCTCCTTCAAGTTGGATGGGTTCCGCTGGTGTACAGCAATCTTTAAGTCATACCACAGATTTTCAATTGAATTGAGGTCTGGGCTTTGACTAGGCCATTCCAAGACATTTAAATGTTTCCCCTTAAACCACTCAAGTGTTGCTTTAGCAGTATGCTTAGGGTCATTGTCCTGCTGGAAGGTGAACCTCCGTCCCAGTCTCAAATCTCTGGAAGACTGAAATAGGTTTCCCTCAAGAATTTCCCTGTATTTAGCACCATCCATCATTCTTTCAATTCTGACCAGTTTCCCAGTCCCTGCCAATGAAAAACATCCCCACCATGCTTCACTGTGGGGATGGTGTTCTCGGGGTGATGAGAGGTGTTGGGTTTGCGCCAGACATAGCGTTTTCCTTGATGGCCAAAAAACTCAATTTTAGTCTCATCTGACCAGAGTACCTTCTTCCATATGTTTGGGGAGTCTCCCACATTGCTTATGGCGAACCCCAAACGTGTTTGCTTATTTTTTTCTTTAAGCAATGGCTTTTTTCTGGCCACTCTTCCGTAAAGCCCAGCTCTGTGGAGTGTACGGCTTAAAGTGGTCCTATGGACAGATACTCCAATCTCCGCTGTGGAGCTTTGAAGCTCCTTCAGGGTTATCTTATATTTATCTAGCTCAATTGGTAGAGCATGGCGCTTGTAACGTCAGGGTAGTGGGTTCGATCCCCGGGACCACCCATACGTAAAAATGTATGCGCACATGACTGTAAGTCGCTTTGGATAAAAGCGTCTGCTAAATGGCTTATTATTATTATTATTATTATTATTATTATTATCTTTGGTCTCTTTGTTGCCTCTGATTAATGCCCTCCTTGCCTGATCCGTGAGTTTTGGTGGGCGGCCCTCTCTTGGCAGGTTTGTTGTGGTGCCATATTCTTTCCATTTAATAATAATGGATTTAATGGTCCTCCGTGGGATGTTCAAAGTTTCTGATATTTTTTTATAACCCAACCCTGATCTGTACTTCTCCTCAAATTTGTCCCTGACCTGTTTGGAGAGCTCCTTGGTCTTCATGGTGCCGCTTGCTTGGTGGTGCCCCTTGCTTAGTGGTGTTGCAGACTCTGGGGCCTTTCAGAACAGGTGTATATATACTGAGATCATGTGACAGATCATGTGACACTTAGATTGCACACAGGTGGAATTTATTTAACTAATTATGTGACTTCTGAAGGTAATTGGTTGCACCAGATCTTATTTAGGGCATTCATAGCAAAGGGGTTGAATACATATGCATACACCATTTTTCCGTTATGTATTTTTTAGAATTTTTTTAAACAAGTTATTTTTTTCATTTCACTTTAAAAATTTGGACAATTTTGTGTTTGTCCATTACATGAAATCCAAATAAAAATCAATTTAAATTACAGGTTGTAATGCAACAAAATAGGAAAACTGTATGTGTGTGTGTTTGTTGTGTTTGTGTGTGTGTGTGTGTGTGTGTGTGTGTGTGTGTGTGTGTGTGTGCGCGAGTGCGCGTGCGCGTGTGCACGTGCGTGTGTGTGTGTGCGTACATGCTAACAAGTTACTGACTGTATTATAGTCATAGAATAGTAAAGCCCCCTTTACTGGCTCAAATAGCCGACCAATCAGCCTGTTACCAACCCTTAGTAAACTTTTGGAAAACATTGTGTTTGACCTGATACAATGCTATTTTACAGTAAACAAATTGACAACAGACTTTCAGCACGCTTATAGGGAAGGACATTCAACAAGCACAGCACTTACACAAATGGCTGGTGATTGGCTGACAGAAATTGACGCAAAAAATATTTTGGGGGCTGTTTTGTTAGACTTCAGTGTGGCTTTTGACATTATCGATCATAGCTTTCTGCTGGAAAAACGTATGTGTTTACATCCCCCTGCTATATTGTATGATAAAGAGTTACTTGTCTAACAGAACACAGAGGGTGTTCTTTAATGTAAGCCTCTCCAACATAATCCAGGTAGAATCAGGAATTCCCCAGGGCAGCTGCCTAGAGGCCCCTTACTTTTGTCAATCTTTACTAACGACATGCTACTGGTTTGAGTAAAGCCAGTGTGTCTATGTATGCGGATGACTCAACACTATACACGTCAGCTACTAAAGCGACTGAAATGACTGCAACACTTAACAAAGAGCTGCAGTTAGTTTCAGAATGGGTGGCAAGGAATAAGTTAGTCCTAAATATTTCAAAAAACGAAAAGCATTGTATTTGGAACAAATCATTCACTAAACCCTAAACCTCAACTAAATCTTGTAATGAATAATGTAGTAATTTAGCAAGTTGAGGTGACTAAACTGCTTGGAGTAACCCTGGATGTAAATTGTCATGGTCAAAACATATTGATACAACAGTAGCTAAGATGGGGAGAAGTATGTCCATAATAAAGTGCTACTCTGCCTTAACAACACTATCAACAAGGCAGGTCCTACAGGCCCTAGTTTTGTCGAACCTGGACTACTGTTCAGTCGTGTGGTCAGGTGCCACAAAGAGGGACTTAGGAAAATTACAATTGGCTCAGAACAGGGCAGCACGGCTGGCCCTTAAAAGTACACAGGGAGCTAATATTAATTATATGCATGTCAATCTCTCATGGCTCAAAGTGGAAGAGAGATTGACTTCATCACTACTTGTTTTTGTAAGAAGTGTTGACAAGCTGAATCTACCGAGCTGTCTGTTTAAACTACTAGCACACGGCTCAGACACCCAGGCATAACCCACAAGACATGCCACCAGAGGTCTCTTCACAATCCCCAAGTCCAGAACAGACTATGGGAGGCACAAAATACTACATAGAGCCATGACTACATGGAACTCTATTCCACATCAGGTGACTGATGCAAGCAGTACAATCAGATATAAAAAAAACAGGTAAAAATACACCTTATGGAACAGCAGAGACTGTGAAGAGACACACACACACACAGGTACAGACACACAAATACGCACACAAGCGCTAGCACACGCACTCTACACACACGTACATTGTAATATTGTTGTATGGTGCTATTATACATGTTCTATTGTAGATATGCAGTGGTGTAACAATGTTATATGATGTATTGTTTTATCATGTAAGTGCCTTAATGTGTTTGGACCCCAGGCAGAGTAGCTGCTGCCATGGCAACAGCTAATGGGGATCCCCAATAATAAATACAAATACAAATAGGACATCTGTCTGCCCTCCCTGAGTGTCCTATATCATAGTTCTCCCTTCAGATCATCACACTGTTCTCCCTTCAGATCATGGGAATGGTTCAGATGAAGAGATGTTGCCTGAGCTGTCCACACACAGTCAGCATGTTTCCCGTCTTAATTGATCAAGTCACATTAAGACAGAACAGAGACAAGGGGAAGACAAAGGCGATGTGTGTGTGTGCATGTGTGTGTGTGTGCGTGTGTGTGTGTGTGTGTGTGCATGTGTGTGTGTGTGTGTGTGTGTGTGTGTGCATGTATGTGTGTGTGTGCATGTGTGTGCATGTGTGCATGTATGTGTGTGTGTGTGTGTGTGTGTGCATGTGTGTGTGTGTGCATGTGTGTGTGTGCATGTGTGTGTGTGTGTGTGTGTGCATGTGTGTGTGTGCATGTGTGTGTGTGCATGTGTGTGTGTGTGCATGTGTGTGTGTGCATGTGTGTGTGCATGTGTGTGTGTGTGCATGTGTGTGTGTGTGTGTGCATGTGTGTGTGCATGTGTGTGTGTGTGTGTGTGTGTGTGTGTGTGCATGTGTGTGTGTGTGTGTGCATGTGTGTGTGTGTGTGTGTGTTGTGCATGTGTGTGTGTGTGTGTGTGTGTGTGTGTGTGCATGTGTGTGTGTGTGTGTGTGTGTGTGTGTGTGTGTGTGTGTGTGTGTGTGTGTGCATGTGTGTGTGTGTGTGTGTGCATGTGTATGCGTGTTGTGTCCTATTATTTCGCTTCACAGACCTGTGCCCGTCTAGCCTGGCAGGAGACAGCTTGTTAAATCAGCTTTGTCTTTTCTGAGTTGTCTGGGTCTCTGTCAGGGAAACTTTTGTTCACCACACCATTAAAGGAATAGTTCTCCCAGAATGCTCTCCCCAAAATATACCTTTAATGAAAGGAATTTCACAGCCTGGCACCCATCTTGACTTCTATCCTTGTTGAGCTCATTTAATATATTTGATATTTTTGCTTACCACACCAATTTCTTCACTTGGATATACAGGAAGTACCTACTCTCCAAGTACAGCATTGTATAACTCCCTGATCCTCCCTCACCTTTGTAATAATGACAAAGGTGAACTCTACTGAGGTAGGGAGTGAAAACCGACAGGAGAGTAACTCTCCAGGAACAGGGTTGGAGTTAAAACCTACAGGAGGGTTGCTCTCCAGGAACAGGGTTGGAGTTAAAACCTACAGGAGGGTTGCTCTCCAGGAACAGGGTTGGAGTTAAAACCTACAGGAGGGTAGCTCTCCAGGAACAGGGTTGGAGTTAAAACCTACAGGAGGGTTGCTCTCCAGGAACAGGGTTGGAGTTAAAACCTACAGGAGGGTTGCTCTCCAGGAACAGGGTTGGAGTTAAAACCTACAGGAGGGTAGCTCTCCAGGAACAGGGTTGGAGTTAAAACCTACAGGAGGGTTGCTCTCCAGGAACAGGGTTGGAGTTAAAACCTACAGGAGGGTTGCTCTCCAGGAACAGGGTTGGAGTTAAAACCTACAGGAGGGTAGCTCTCCACGAACAGGGTTGGAGTTAAAACCTACAGGAGGGTAGCTCTCCAGGAACAGGGTTGGAGTTAACTACAGTATAACAAGGATAGAAGAAGATGCCCTTAGGCACACCTAGGATCATTTTACCTTTCCCAAAGTCTAACCCTAACCATCAGGTGTGGAAACACAGAGCTGACCTTGGATCAGTGGTTAGAGGCAATGCACTCTGTCAGAACAGGAATACACAGTATTTCATTTGAAATGGGAGGTAACACTATGTAGTATAGAGAGAAGGACCAGGTCGGTTGTATGATGTTCCCCTTTAGTGTTGCCTAGCCACAGGAAGCAGACCTCAGCTCTCAATGTGATGAGACTTTAAAGAGTGGGTCTTTCATGGTACTATGATAGCGTGACCACTATGACAGAGCTCAGCTCCTTTGACAGAAACCAAAGGTACCCTCACCCACTGTTGGAGCCAGTAGGATAATTGGTACTTTCATTTTAATTATTCATGTGAAAGAATAGAGAAATCCAGTATAATGTGTTCCAGGTACCGTTGGATAATGTCACACAACATTTCTGGCATATTTGTGTCATATTTGTCACAGCGGGGACCGTGAGGACACACACACACACTCTGACAAACACACACACAGACACGCTCTGACACACACATTATTTTTGTAGTTGTATTGTTTCTATATCGTTTTATTTTAAATGTGTGTGACTGTCCTTGTCTCTCAGTGTATCAGTGTTTTGTTACTTGTCATGTTGTGTTTTTTGTGTGGACCCCAGGAAGAGTAGCTGCTGCTTCTACAAAAGCTAATGGGGATCCAAATAAATAAATCACCCCAGTAAGTGTAAGGCAGTTTAAGATGAGGGATGACTATTATTTTTTTAATGAACTTGGCCTTATTTCTATTACAGCATATTGGATGACTGTCATTCATATTCCATTCACCCAGTTCAATGTAACATCGATAGGTTTAGGCTACTACGTGATACTTGAATTTTACCCATCTGAGGTTGCTACAACCTAGCCTATGAATGAAAGTTTACAATGTACGCTAGGTGCACAGGTCGAGATACATTTTAGTAATCAAGGTGACAGGCATTAACAAGATCAACACCGCCTTGCACACTCTTGCCTGCATCTAGCTGATCTAGGGTGTAATCGTTAGTCCAACAGTTGCAAACAAGAGTTTCTATTGGACAAATTCAGGTATGTTTATCCCCATTTCGTTCCGTTTGCTTCCGTTTATGATTTTTTTTTTCAACGGAATCGTCCGCATGAATAGACCCCTGATCACACTCAAACACAGTTCACTTTCATAGCAGCCACATCATGATCCCTTTGATCGTTGGATAATTTCTCCTCCTCTCACCTTTTCCCTTCGCTTGTGGACTTCAGTGCACAACACATCAGCTGTCTGTGACCAGGCGAAAAAACCTTTCCAAGCCAAACCTTCATATCATAACAGTTACACACAGCCTACATCAGGGCTGCCCAACCCTGTTCCTGGAGATCTACCGTCCTGTGGGTTTTCAGTCCAACCCTTAAATTTAACACACCTGATTCTACTTATTAGCTGCTCAACAAGACCATAACTAGCTGAATCAGATAGGCTAAATTAGGGTTGGACTGAAAACCTACAGGACAGTAGATCTCCAGGAACAGGGTTTGAGTTAAAACCTACAGGACAGTAGAGCTCCAGGAAGAGGGTTGGACTGAAAACCGACAGGACGGTAGATCTCCAGGGAGAGGGTTGAGCAGCCCTGGCCTACATCGTTGTCACCATATTATGATGTCATAGTCAACACAGCTACTAGAACTAACGCGTTAGTAAACCCGCTACAATCATGAAGTACAGTGTACAGTCAGCAAGGAGTTTAGCAGTTACACCGGCGGGCCCCGGTGGCAATAAATTAATAAAACCAAAAGCTTACCTTGACTTGGAAGAGTTCCAGTGTTGGATAGCCAAAGCCAGATAGCTAACATAGCATCCCTCTCTGTTTGAGCCGGGTGTTTGAGTTGGCTAAACTAGCTAGCTGCATTCGTTTCTCCTTCATTTTGGAATAAATTGATTTGTTCAAAACTGTTCAACTATTGTCTTTCTCGCACCACATTTTATGGACTGCAGTGCTAGCTAGCTGTAGCTTATGCTTTCAGTACCAGATTCATTCTCTGATCCTTTGATTGGGTGGATAACATGTCAGTTCATACTGCAAGAGCTCTGATAGGTTGGAGGATGTCCTCTGGAAGTTGTCATAATTACTGTGTAAGTCTATGGAAGGGGGTGAGAACCATGAGCCTCCTAGGTTTTGTATTGAAGTCAATGTACCCAGAGGAGGACAGAAGCTAGCTGTCCTCCGGCTACACCATGGTCCTACCCTACAGAGTGCTGTTGACGCTACTGTAGACCTTCATTGAAAAACAGTGTTTTAATCAATTATTTGGTGACATGAAGATATTTTGTATAGTTTTATCTCAAAAGGATAACTTTTTTAATGTTTAACTATTTACATTTTTACGAAATTCACTGAGGAGGATGGTCCTCCCCTGAGGAGCCTCTACTGGTGTAGGGGTAGTTTTGGGGTTCACCTGAACGCCTGTATCTTTCTATCTTTAACGTTTACTATTTTTCTGTCCTTCTGTTTTTCTGTAGTTGTTTTTTATGTCTGTTTCTAGCCTTCTCTCTTGTTGGTAGTAAATATAGAGAGGGAACGCAGACAGGTTGTGATGAAGCTGTCTCCTTAGCTTCTAAACACACACACACACAAACACACACACACACACACACAAACACACACACAAACGCACACACACATACACACAAACTCCACTGCTCCCAGAGGATTCCTGTTTGTGCCATCATCATTATCATCCTCTCCTCTCCTCTCCTCTCCTCTCCTCTCCTCTCCTCTCCTCTCCTCTCCTCTCCTCTCCTCTCCTCTCCTCTCCTCTCCTCTCCTCTCTTCTTCTCTTCTCTTCTCTTCTCTTCTCTTCTCTTCTCTTCTCTTCTCTTCTCTTCTCTTCTCTTCTCTTCTCTTCTCTTCTCTTCTCTTCTCTTCTCTTCTCTTCTCTCTCCTCTCCTCTCTTCCCTCCTCCCCCTCTCCTCTCCCTCCTCCCCCTCTCTTGCCCTCTTCTCCTCATTTCCTCCCCCTCTCCTCTATTCTCCCTCCTCCCCTCTCCTCCCCTCTCCTCTCTTCCCCCTCCTCCCCCTCTCCTCTCCTCCCTTCTCCTCCCCTCCTCCCACTCTCTTCTCCTCCCCTCTCCTCTCTTCCCCCCTCCTCTCCTTACCTCTCCTCCCCTCTCCTCTCTTCCCCCCTCCTCCTCCTCTCCTCTCCTCTCCTCCCCTCTCCTCTCTTCACCCTCCTCCCCCTCTCCTCTACTCCCTCTCCTCTCCTCCCCCTCTCCTCTCCTCCCCTCTCCTCCCCCTCTCTTCTCTTCCCCTCTCCTCTCCTCCCCTCTCCTCTCTTCCCCCTCCTCCCCCCTCTCCTCCCCCCTCTCTTCTCTTCCCCTCCTCCCCCTCTCCTCTCCTCCCCTCTCCTCTCCCCCCTCTCCTCCACCTCTAATGTTTAAAACTATCATTTTGATCTCATGGATGGTCATTCTTTGTAACCATTGCTCTGTCTATGAATTTGAGAGTGGTTACATTTCTTCAGCCCCATCCCTGAGCTCTTTACCGAAACAGTGGCGGGTTGCCACATTGTTGTTGTTTGAATTGCAGATTTCCCCCTTTAAACCGTGTAATGGTAGGGGCTGCTCTTGGGGTACAAAACACATGCCAGAGGAAAGCAGAGCACACACATGCACTCACTCACACACACACACACACACACACACTGACTGAAGGGATGCTTGGGAAATACCAAATGGAAAGAGGACACACACTAGAGGAGAGTTACATAGATACCCTTGGCGATGTTAAAATACTTTGAGTGGTTTAGTTTTCTGTTAAATTGTTTAAGAGAGTAGGATCTCATCTCAATGACTTACCTGGCTAAATTATAATTTATGAAAGTAGGTTGGATTGAAATAGGGATTTCTAGATGTTCAAAGCTCTACAGATTACATTGTAAGGGGCAATTCACCTCATCCACCAACAATGTATTGCCCCACCTGTGTGATTCCACAGCAACCAAATAAAGGTTAAATAAAATAAGCAGGTAAGAGAAACAGAACATGGAGAGGGTTACAATGAGAGAGGATGTGGAGGATGTCTGAGGAACACTAATTAATTAATGTAATTAGGACCTAACTAAAGCTAGACACCATCAGGGCTCTCACCTTTACAGACACAAATTAGACACTCTCCTCTCCTCTCCTCTCCTCTCCTCTCCTCTCCTCTCCTCTCCTCTCCTCTCCTCTCCTCTCCCTCTCCTCTCCTCTCCTCTCCTCTCCTCTCCTCTCCTCTCTCCTCTCCTCTCCTCTCCCTCTCCTCTCATCTTCTGTCCCTCTCTCCTCTCCTCTCCTCTCCTCTCCTCTCCTCTCCTCTCCTCTCTCTCCTCTCCTCTCCTTTCTTCTCCTCTCCTCTCCTCTCCTCTCCTCTCCCTCTCCTCTCCTCTCCTCTCCTCTCCTCTCCTCTCCTCTCCTCTCCTCTCCTCTCCTCTCCTCTCCTCCTCTCCTCCCTCCTCCTCTCCTCTCTTCTCCTCCTCCTCTCCTCTCCTCTCCTCTCCTCTCCCTCTCCCTCTCCTCTCCTCTCCTCTCCTCTCCTCTCCTCTCCTCTCCCCTCTCCTCTCCTCTCCCTCCTCTCCTCTCCTCTCCTCTCCTCCTCTTTTCTAAACTCTTCTCTTCTCTCAGGCAAGTCATTCAACATAAACACAAACAGGAGAAGAAACAGGATGACTTCATCACTGATGCTGCTGATGTTAACTTATTTATAACCGCATTTATAAAACTCATTACAATCACATTATGTTGTTCCCCCTCCATGCATCTGCTGTTGTAGAACTTTGTTTGTCCAACATTGAGGGTGGGTACCAGTGGAGTGTCAAAGCAATGTGTGTCAGTACATTAATGTACATGTATTTACAGCACCAGTAAAAAGTTTGGGCACACTTACTAATTCAAGGGTTTTTCTTTATTTTTCTGTTTTTTACATTGTAGAATAATAGTGAAGACATCAAAACTATGAAATAACACATATGGAATCATGTAGTAACCAAAAAAGTGTTAAACAAATCAACATATATTTTATATTTGAGATTCTTCAAATAGCGTTGATGACAGCTTTGCACACTCTTGACATTCTCTCAACCAGCTTCACCTGGAAGGCTTTTCCAACAGTATTGGAGGAGTTCTCAGAAGGCTGTGGTAGCCATGCTGGTTAAGTGTGCCTTGAATTCTAAATAAATCACAGACAGTGTCACCAGCAAAGCACACCACACCATAACACCTCCTCCTCCATGCTTGACGGTGGGAACTACACATGCGGAGATCATCCGTTCACCCACACCGCGTCTCACAAAGACACGGCGGATTGAACCAAAAATCTCCAATTTGGACTCCAGACCAAAGGACACATTTCCACCGGTCTAATGTCCATTGCTCGTGTTTCTTAGCCCAAGCAGGTCTCTTCTTATTATTGGTGTCCTTTACTAGTCGTTTCTTTGCAGCAATTTGACCACGAAGGCCTGATTCACACAGTCCCCTCTGAACATTTGATGTTGAGATGTGTCTGTTACTTGAACTCTGTGAAGCATTTATTTGGGCTGCATTTTCTGAGGCTGGTAACTCTAATAAACTTATCCTGTGCAACAGAGGTAACTCTGGGTCTTCCATTCCTGTGGCGGTCCTCATGAGAGCACGTTTCTTCTTAGCGCTTGATGGTTGTTGCGACTGCACTTGCAAAGTTATTGAAATGTTCCTTATTGACTGACCTTCATGTCTTAAAGTAATGATGGACTGTCGTTTCTCTTTGCTTATTTGAGCTGTTCTTGCCATAATATGGACTTGGTCTTTTACCAAATAGGGCTATCTTCTGTATACCCCACCTACCTTGTCACAACACAACAGATTGGTTCAAACACATTAAATTCCACAAATTAACTTTTAAGAAGGCACACCTGTTAATTGAAATGCATTCCAGGTGACTACCTCATGAAGCTGGTTGAGAGAATGCCGAGAGTGTGCAAAGCTGTCATCAAGGCAAAGGGTGGCTATTTGAAGAATCTTTCATTTGTTTAACACTTTTTTGGTTACTCCATGATTCCATATGTGTTATTTCATAGTTGTGATTTCTTCACTATTATTCTACAATGTAGAAAATAGTAAAAATAAAGAAAAACACTTGAATGAGTATGTGTGTCCAAACTTTTGACTGGTAGTGTATATCCTGATCAAATTTCATCCTCCATTTTAAGCCTCTTGTAATTGAGACCTAATGCAAGTCATCAGATCTCATGTCTAATAGTGTGTTCACTGTTATTTATTTTATCTCTGCAATGATGGTATTTGGTATATATGGTATATGTCCTGCAATTATGTAGTTTTGTTAAACGCAGAGACAATCAGACTAATATTTTCCCCTCCCTCCCTCCCTCCCTCCCTCCCTCCCTCCCTCCCTCCCTCCCTCCCTCCCTCCCTCCCTCCCTCCCTCCCTCTGTCCTTCCTGCAGTATGTTCCTCCAGACCTGTGTATCTGTTGTTTCATCCTGGAGCAGTCCCTGTCTGTCCGGGCCCTGCAGGAGATGTTGGCTCACACAGTGCCTAACAACGAGGGGGTGAGTATCAAATTAAATCAAATTGTATTTGTCACATGCGAAGAATACAACAGGTGTAGTAGACCTTACAGTAAAATGCTTACTTACAAGCCCTTAACCAACAATGCAGTTTTAAGAAAAATAAGTGTTAAGTAAAAAATAGATAAGTAAAAAATAATTAAAGAGCAGCAGTAAAATAAAATAACAGTAGCGAGGCTATATACAAGGGGGTACCGGTACAGAGTCAATGTGCGGGGGCACAGGTTAGTCGAGGTAATTGAGGTAATATGTACATGTAGGAAGAGCTAAAGTGACTATGCATAGATAATAAATAGAGAGTAGCAGCAGCGTAAAAATGGGGGGGTGGGAATAGTCTGGGTAGCCATTTGATTAGCTGTTCAGGAGTCATGGCTTGGGGGTAGAAGCTATTAAGAAGACCTAGACTTGGCGCTCCGGTACCGCTTGTTGTGCGGTAGCAGAGAGAACAGTCTATGACTAGGGTGGCTGACAATTTTTTGGGCCTTCCTCTGACACTGCCTGTTATAGAGGTCCTGGATGGCAGAGGCCAAGCAGTTGCCATACCAGGCAGTGATGCAACCAGTCAGGATGCTCTCGATGGTGCAGCTGTAGAATCTTTTGAGGATCTGAGGACCCATGCCAAATCTTTTCAGTCTCCTGAGGGGGAATAGGCTTTGTCGTGCCCTCTTCACAACTGTCTTGGTGTGTTTGGACTAGGATAGTTTGTTGGTGATGTGGACACCAACGAACTTGAAGCTCTCAACCTGCTCCACTACAGTGGATGAGAACTAGAGCGTGCTCGGTCCTCTTCTTTTTCCTGTAGTCCACAATCATCTCCTTTGTCTTGATCACGTTGAGGGAGAGGTTGTTATCATGGCACCACACGGCCAGGTCTCTGACCTCCTCCCTATAGGCTGTCTCATCGTTGTCGGTGATCAGGCCTACCACTGTTGTGTCATCTGCAAACTTAATGATGGTGTTGGAGTCGTGCCTGGCCATACAGTCAGGGGTGAACAGGGAGTACGGGAGGGGACTGAGCACTCAGCCCTGAGGGACCTCCGGGTTGAGGATCAGTGTGGCAGATGTGTTGTTACCTACCCTTACCACCTGGGGGCGGCCTGTCAGGAAGTCCAGGATCCAGTTGCAGAGGTAGGTGTTTAGTCCCAGGGTCCTTAGCTTAGTGATGAGCTTTGAGAGCACTATGGTGTTGAACGCTGAGCTGTAGTCAGTGAATAGCATTCTCACATAAGTGTTCCTTTTGTCCAGGTGGGAAAGGGCAGTGTGGAGTGCAATAGAGATTGCATCATCTGTGGATCTGTTGGGGCGGTATGCAAATTGGAGTGGGTCTAGGGTTTCTGGGATAATGGTGTTGATGTGAGCCATGACCAGCCTTTCAAAGCACTTCATGGCTACAGACGGGTTGGTAGTCTTTTAGGCAGGGTACCTTAGTGTTCTTGGGCACAGGGACTATGGTGGTCTGCTTGAAACATGTTGGTATTAAAGACTCAGTCAGGGACAGGTTGAAAATGTCAGTGAAGACACTTGCCAGTTGGTCAGCGCATGCTCGGAGTACAGGTCCTGGTAATCCATCTGGCCCTGCGGCCTTGTGAATGTTGACCTGTTTAAAGGTCTTATTCACATCGGCAACGGAGAGCGTGATCACACAGTCATCCGGAACAGCTGATGCTCTCATACTTGCTTCAGTGTTGCTTGCCTCGAAGCGAGCATAGAAGTAATTTAGCTCATCTGGTAGGCTTGTGTCACTGGGCAGCTCGCAGCTGTGCTTCCCTTTGTAGTCTGTAATAGGTTGCAAGCCCTGCCACATCCGACGAGCGTCGGAGCCGGTGTAGTACGATTCAATCTTAGTCCTGTATTGACACTTTACCTGTTTGATGGTTCGTCGGAGGGCATAGCGGCATTTCTTATAAGCGTCCGGGTTAGAGTCCCGCTCCTTGAAAGCGGCAGCTCTACCCTTTAGCTCAGTGCGGATGTTGCCTGTAATCCATGGCTTCAGGTTGGGGTATGTACAGTGAGGGAAAAAAGTATTTGATCCCCTGCTGATTTTGTACATTTGCCCACTGACAAAGACATGATCAGTCTATAATCTCAGCTTGTTACCTGTATAAAAGACACCTGTCCACAGAAGCAATCAATCAATCAGATTCCAAACTCTCCACCATGGCCAAGACCAAAGAGCTCTCCAAGGATATCAGGGACAAGATTGTAGACCTACACAAGGCTGGAATGGGCTACAAGACCATCGCCAGGCAGCTTGGTGAGAAGGTGACAACAGTTGGTGCGATTATTCACAAATGAAAGAAACACAAAATAACTGTCAATTTTCCTCGGCCTGGGGCTCCATGCAAGATCTTACCTCATGGAGTTGCAATAATCATGAGAACAGTGAGGAATCAGCCCAGAATTACACGGGAGGATCTTGTCAATGATCTCAAGGCAGCTGGGACCATAGTCACCAAGAAAACAATTGGTAACACACTACGCCGTGAAGGACTGAAATCCTGCAGCGCCCGCAAGGTCCCCCTGCTCAAGAAAGCACATATACAGGCCAATAAACATCTGAATGATTCAGAGGAGAACTGGATGAAAGTGTTGTGGTCAGATGAGACCAAAATCGAGCTCTTTGGCATCAACTCAACTCGCCGTGTTTGGAGGAGGAGGAATGCTGCCTATGACCCCAATAACACCATCCCCACCATCAAACAGGTGGAAACATTATGCTTTGGGGGTGTTTTTCTACTAAGGGGACAGGACAACTTCACCGCATCAAAGGGACGATGGATGGGGCCATGTACCGTCAAATCTTGGGTGAGAACCTCCTTCCCTCAGCCAGGGCATTGAAAATGGGTCGTGGATGGGTATTCCAGCATGACAATGACCCAAAACACACGGCCAAGGCAACAAAGGAGTGGCTCAAGAAGAAGCACATTAAGGTCCTGGAGTGGCCTAGCCAGTCTCTAGACCTTAATCCCATAGAAAATCTGTGGAGGGAGCTGAAGGTTCGAGTTGCCAAACGTCAGCCTCGAAACCTTAATGACTTGGAGAAGATCTGCAAAGAGGAGTGGAACAAAATCCCTCTTGAGATGTGTGCAAACCTGGTGGCCAACTACAAGAAACGTCTGACCTCCGTGATTGCCAACAAGCGCTTTGCCACCAAGTACTAAGTCATGTTTTGCAGAGGGGTCAAATACTCATTAAAAAGCAAATCAATTTATAACATTTTTTACATGCATTTTTCTGGATTTTGTTGTTGTTATTCTGTCTCTTACAGTTCAAATAAACCTACCATTAAAATGATAGACTGATCATGTCTTTGTCAGTGGGCAAACGTACAAAATCAGCAGGGGATCAAATACTTTTTTCCCTCACTGTACGTATGGTCACTGTGGGGATGACGTCATCGATGCACTTATTGATGAAGCCAGTGACTGATGTGGTGTACTCCTCAATGCCATCGGAAGAATCCCGGAACATTTTCCAGTCTGTGCTAGCTAAACAGTCCTCTAGCTTAGCATCTGCGTCATCTGACCACTTCTTTATTGACTGAGTCACTCGTGTTTCCTGCTTTAGTTTTTTTCTTGTAAGCAAGAATCAGGAGGATAGAGTTATGGTCAGATTTGCCAAATGGAGGGCGAGGGAGAGCTTTGTACACGTCTCTGTGTGTGGGGTAAAGGTGGCCTATAGTTTTTTTTTCGTCTGGTTGCACATTTAACATGCTGGTAGAAATTAGGTAAAACGGATTTAAGTTTCCCTGCATTAAAGTCCCCGGCCACTAGGAGCGCCATCTCTGGATTAGCGTTTTCCTGTTTGCTTATGGCCTTATACAGCTCATTGAGTGCGGTCTTAGTGCCAGCATCGGTTTGTGGTGGTAAATAGACAGCTACGAAAAATATAGATGAAAACTCTCTTGGTAAATAGTGTGGTCTACAGCTTATCATGAGATACTCTACGTCAGGCGAGCAAAACCTTGAGACTTCCTTAATAGTAGATTTCGTGCACAAGCTGTTGTTTACAAATATACACAGACCGCCACCCCTTGTCTTACCGGAGGCAGCTGTTCTATCTTGCCGATGCAGCGTATATGCCGCCAGCTGTATGTTATCCATGTCGTCGTTCAGCCACGACTCGGTGAAACATAACATATTACAGTTTTTAATGTCCCGTTAGTAGGATATCCGTGATCTTAGTTTGTCTATTTTGTTATCCAATGATTGTACGTTTGCTAATAGGACTGATGGTAGAGGCAGATTACGCACTCCGACCTACGGGACGTCTCTTTCTTATGCGAATGACAGGGATTTGGGCCTTGTCAGTGTCTGAAAAAAATCCTTCGCGTCCGACTCGTTAAAGAAAAAATATTTGTCTAGTACGAGGTGATGAATCGCTGTTCTGATATCCAGAAGCTCTTTTCGGACATAAGAGACGGTGGCAGAAACATTATGTACAAAATAAGTTACAAATAACGCGAAAAAACACACACAATAGCACAATTGGTTAGGATCCCGTAAAACGGCATACATCTCCATTACCTGTATACATAATCACTCTATAACCTACACATTATTCCTGCATTACCTGTATAGATAATCACTCTATAACCTACACATTATACCAGCATTACCTGTATACATTATCATTGTATCATCGGTAAACATCAGACCTTGGTCAAAGACATAGGTGAAATACTTTCACGGTTCATGGAGTATTTGAAAGCTTCTTACATAGTTGAATTTTGTAGAGTATTTACGGTGTTTCATACCACTGTGTCTCAGTGTAAATCATCTCAAACAAATCCTGTTGCTATGAAGGATGGAGAATAAGACATTGACAATTGCTGACTCATGGATTCTGGTTAAAGAATATATGCCAAGAAGATTAATTAAATAAATAATGTATTCAATAAGAGATCAATACGATTCATCATAGAAAGAATGTATTCAATAAGAGATCAACGTGAGAGGATAATAATAAAGTGTATATTTTCTCCTTGTTTAACTTCAAGATAAGCCTTGAAGATACAGCTTCTACGGTTGTGTCCTCTCTAGCTGTGTGCATT
This sequence comes from Coregonus clupeaformis, assembly GCF_020615455.1. Taxonomy (NCBI): domain Eukaryota; kingdom Metazoa; phylum Chordata; class Actinopteri; order Salmoniformes; family Salmonidae; genus Coregonus; species Coregonus clupeaformis. Next base: position 71,528 of record NW_025534016.1, on the reverse strand, counting down.
TACATAACTGCTCTCCCCCTAGACAGTAGCTAGCTGTGGATAATGAAGGCCCAGTGCCCACTCCATGTCAGACGCAGACCCAGCCACAGAGAAATAGCCTGTGATTGCCTTGCTTTAAGTACAGTGCCTTGGGAAAGTATTCAGACCCCTTGACTTTTTCCAAATGTTGTTACGTTACAGCCTTATTCTAAAATGGATTAAATAAATACAAATCCTCAGCATTCTACACACAATACCCCATAATGACAAAGTGAAAACAGGTTTTTTGATTTTTGGCACATTTATTAAAAATAAAAAACAGAAATACCTTATTTACATAAGTATTCAGACCCTTCGCTATGAGACTCGAAATTGAGCTCAGGTGCATCCTGTTTCCATTGATCATCCTTGAGATGTTTCTACAACTTGATTGGAGTCCACCTGTGGTAAATTAAATTGATTGGACATGATTTGGAAAGGCACATACCTGTCTATATAAGGCCCCACAGTTGACAGTGCATGTCAGAGCAAAAACCAAGCCATTAGGTGTAAGGAATGGTCCGTAGAGCTCAGAGACAGGATTGTGTCGAGGCACAGATCCGGGGAAAAGGGGGGGGAGGGGGGTAGAAGGATTACTTTATCCTATCCCAGGTATTCCTTAAAGAGGTGGGGTTTCAAATGTCTCAGGAAGGTGGTGAGTGACTCCGCTGTCCTGGCGTCGTGAGGGAGCTTGTTCCACCATTGGGGTGCCAGAGCAGCGAACAGTTTTGACTGGGCTGAGGGGGAACTATGCTTCCGCAGAGGTAGGGGAGCCAGCAGGCCAGAGGTGGATGAACGCAGTGCCCTCGTTTGGGTGTAGGGACTGATCAGAGCCTGAAGGTACGGAGGTGCTGTTCCCCTCACAGCTCCGTAGGCAAGCACCATGGTCTTGTAGCAGATGCGAGCTTCAACTGGAAGCCAGTGGAGTGTGCGGAGGAGCGGAATGACATGAGAGAACTTGGGAAGGTTGAACACCAGACGGGCTGCGGCATTCTGGATGAGTTGTAGGGGTTTAATGGCACAGGCAGGGAGCCCAGCCAACAGCGAGTTGCAGTAATCCAGACGGGAGATGACAAGTGCCTGGATTAGGACCTGTGCCGCTTTCTGTGTAAGGCAGGGTCGTACTCTCCGAATGTTGTAGAGCATGAACCTACAGGATCGGGTCACCGCCTTGATGTTAGCGGAGAACGACAGGGTGTTGTCCAGGGTCACGCCAAGGCTCTTCGCACTCTGGGAGGAGGACACAACGGAGTTGTCAACCGTGATGTTTGTAGCGGCAGGGACTGGGAGACTAGTCAGGATCGAGGCAAAGATCAACGGAGCAAAGTACAGAGATCCTTGATGAAAACCTGCTCCAGAGCGCTCAGGACCTCAGACTGGGGCAAAGGTTAACCTTCCAACAGGACAACAACCCTCAGCACACAGCCAAGACAACTTGAATCCGATCGAACATCTCTGGAGAGACCTGAAAATAGCTGTGCAGCAACGCTCCCCATCCAACCTGACAGAGCTTGAGAGGATCTGCAGAGAAGAATGGGAGAAACTACCCAAATACAGGTGTGCTTTGTCATTATGGGGTATTGTCTGTAGATTGATGAAGGGGGAAAACAATTTTTATCCATTTTAGAATAAGGCTGTAACGTAACAAAATGTGGAAAAAGTCAAGGGGTCTGAATACTTCCTGAATGCGCTGAACTTAAAGCAAGGCAATCACAGGCTATTTCTCTGTGGCTGGGTCTGAGTCTGACATGGAGTGGGCACTGGGCCTTCATTATCCACAGCTAGCTACTGTCTAGGGGGAGAGCAGTTATGTAATTGCACACAGCTAGAGAGGACACTACCGTAGAAGCTGTATCTAGGGGGAGAGCATCCAGACAGTCTTCTCCCCGCTTCCCTTTCTCTGTTCTGCCCACTTGATTTACATGTCCTGAGCAAAGAGAATGTACCCTCCCTCCCTCCCTCCCTCCCTCAGCTTTAGTACCACTGGCATTCTTATTGATGAGCAGTGGTAAGTAATCATGAATAGGGAGATAGATACTTAGATACTTATGAGTGCCCCAGTGTCCCCCACTGCAAGAAAACACTTAATGGGCTGCATCTTTATGAAAAGATGTCAACTAAGTTATGAGAGCTATTGAATCGATAACTGAACACATTAGAATTGAATTGCTTGCAGTTAGCTTAGCCAGCTGCCCTCTCCTCACTGCTCCTGGGGTGCCAGACGATCAGATCAGTGTCAAGTTTGCATCCATTACTGCCGTGAAGGGAATTTCTGTTTTGTTGAGGTGATAAGGTGATAACCACAGATCGCCTGGCACCTCAGTATCAGAGACGAGTACTTCAGCCTAGCCCTGGACTAAAAAGCTCTTGCAATGGAGATCGAGGCTTAATCGGGATCCTGGAAACACACGACATCTTCTATTATTTTTGTTAATTCACCCCATATTATGAAAATGAAATGGAGACTCATGCTCAGTCTTTAGATCGATGTCTTTTAGGCATATTTGACTTCCATAACTCCGTGTAATATTGTTTTTCATCTGTATCTTTGTTTAACGCTGCTAGAAAGCTGACCATGAACAGTGGGTATGTTCATTTGTTCTTTTCTTTAGTTCGCATGAAGACTCACCTCTGCTGACCCCTAACTATTAAATAAAGATCTCACTTTGGCCACTTTCACTTTAAAGTGTTGCCTATTTTGGGATTGTCATCATAATAATTTATGATTATGTTTTTAAATAGATTTGTAGGTTCATCAGACGCATAATGAAGGTTCAGAAGTATGCCTATTGTGAAAATTGACATTCTTGATATTATTGCACATATCCAGAGAATGACATTTTTAAAACAAATATTTATTAGGTAAATTTGCATTTAACAGAAAGCCCCACTCTGACATTTAGTAAAGAATTTGTATTTTTTTAGATGCTGATATCTTGTTCGCATATGCCAGTTCATTTATTTTATCTCTGCAAAAATGAAGCCGATGACAATCAATGAACGTTATGAACCTGTCACAGACAAACACGAGATGTTAAACTATGCCCCTGAACATCGCTGATTTATGACAATCTTGAAATAGACATCCCATTGGTGCCTTCCTTCACCTTGTCACACGATTAACATGATTCGAATGCTTTGCTTGGCGCCCCTCAAGAACACACTGTGTGCCTGTGTGAACACATTTTCAAGTGAAAGTGCTAACTAGCTAACTAGCTTTCTCAACTGCTTCAGCTAGTATTTTAGCTAACCCATTTAGTGCTTAACGATAGGGAAAAAAACCCTTCGCTAAAATCTACACCTTAAAAGATTCACTGCACATGGTAGTTGTATGTTATTATCTCTCATGGACAGATGTAAGTAACATAAATAACTGTATAGCTGACGCAGTTACACAACATTTTAGTTCTGGGTTTCCGAGATTATGTATTATGTATAATATATAATTTGTGTTAACTTTTTACTTTCAGAAAAATATATTTTCTTTATTAACCATCATTTCAAGACATTAGGGAATTAACAGGAAACCCATTTGGTGGGCCAATGCTCACTCACTGTAGATGTGGTGTTTTTTTGAGTTTGTGGTTTTCTTTCCTCTTTGTGTTGTTTGTAAGTCTCATTTCAAGGGTACCAGAAATAAAAGAGGAAATGTTCTGGAATTGGCCTTGATTCCAGAAGCTTCACACAATGATTCCAGAAACGTCACACAATGATTCCAGAAGCTTCACACAATGATTCCGGAAGCTTCACACAATGATTTTGGAATCTTCACACAATGATTCCGGAAGCTTTACACAGTGATTCTGGAATGAACACAAAATGCTGTAGAACAAAGCTGGAAGAGTTTAGGAATTTGGAAACCAACACTGGGATTATCCATGTATTCTACAGTGTAAATCTTCCTCTTGCTCTTGGTGGATACGTTGTTTTGGTCTTTTTCTCTTTCTCCGTGTCCATTTTCTCTATCTCGCTCTTCCCTTTTTTTTGTGGGTTAAATTTTTTCTTCCCTCCTAGAAACCACATCAACATAAAATGTGTTTGATCAAATGGACAGCAAGCAAACGGAATACAATCTCCAAAGCCATTACTCAGAGCCAACACTCCCTGCAGAAGCTCAGATAGAGCGGTATTAGAGTGGGAGGGGCGTTGCCCGTTGCCGTGCTGCCAAGCCAAAGGTCACAGTTCCCAGCTCTCTCTCTTTCTATCTCTACCCCTCTCTCAATTTCAATTCAATTTCAATTTAAGGGCTTTATTGGCATGGGAAACGTATGTTAACATTGCCAAAGCAAGTGAACCCTCTCTCTCTCTCTCTCTCTCTCTCTCTCTCTCTCTCTCTCTCACTCTCTCTCTCCCTCTCCCTCTCTCTCTCTCTCTCTCTCCCCCCTCTCTCTCTCTCTCTCTCTCTCTCTCTCTCTCTCTACCCCTCTCCTTCTCTCTCTCTCTGTCTGTCTCTCTCTCTCTGTCTCCCTCTCTCTCTGTCTCTCTCTGCCTCCCCCCTCTCTCTCTCTCTCTCTCTCTCCCTCTCTCTCTCTCTCTCTCCAACAGCTGGGATGAAGCAGGATACTCTTCCCTTCTTCCCCTTTCCTTTTTCGTCCAGAGTAATTATTCAACCAGCCAGCTACAGTGTCAGTGGGATCTAGATGACCAGCTGGGAGTCTGAGGGGCGGAGACGACTGGGGGGCTTTTGGGGCTTCATGGAGCAACCTGGGATATTCCCTTTTTCCCAGTGGAATTGTAGACTGTACCATCAAATCACCAAACACAGATTGATTCTGAGACTTGTGGTGTATATAGATGGTTCATTGATTGGATTTATATAGCACTTATATAGGGAGAAAGTCACCTCCTCCACCACCCGCTATTGTTAGGCTATGGTTCAACCCAGCACTCAGAGAAACAAACACGACAAAGGGAGTGGAAGAAACAAAAATATTTAATAAAAGTTAAAATTGTCTTAGTCCAAAAACAACTGAAGTAAAGGAACAGAGTGGGCTAGTCGGCTCCGGAGGAAGGAGAGGCTGAGGCAGGCAGGCAGGCAGGCCGACAGGCAGGAAGGCAGGCAGGTTGGGAGGTATGTCCGGAAACTAAAGACAAAACAAATGACAGGTTAAGGAGAGTGGAGAGCCAGGCTGAAGACAAAGACAAAATAACTTTACTGGTGAGCCAAGTTACCGCTCTGGTAAGAACAACGATCTGGCGCCGGTGGAGAGCCATGCCCGGAATTAGTAGTGCAGGTTGATTAGAGAATAGGATGCAGCTGCGTAGGCAGGAATCACTGGAAACAACCCGCAGCTGCACAGGAGAGGCAGATCCTGAGCACGCCCCCTGATCCACTCCAGACACACCCACATAAAGGGGACAAACACACATACAGATACAACAGACACAGAGGGGACAAAACAAGGAGGAAGGGAAACAGAAAAGGGAGAGACAAGCTGCCCACATAACAGTACCCCCTCAATGGTCGCCACCTGGCGACCCACCAGGCCTGTCAGGGTTGTCGTGATGGAAGTCCGTGATCAACTGAGGATCCAACACAAAACGCTTAGGGACCCAAGACCTCTCCTCTGGTCCATAACCTTCCCAATCGACTAGGTATTGGAGACCCCTACCCCGCCTCCGAGAGTCCAGTAGCCTACTGACGGTGTAGGGCCGGATGGTCGTCAATGAGACGAACAGGTGGAGGTGGAACAGCCGGCGGACACAAAAGGCTGGAGGACACAGGTTTCAGTTGGGAGACGTGGAAAGTAGGGTGTATCTTCATGGCTGAAGGCAACTTCCAACGAACCGCAGCGGGGTTAATGATGGACTCCACCACAAACGGACCCAGGTACCGAGGAGACAGCTTGCGTGATTTGGTACGAAGAGGTACGTTCTTAGACGACAGCCAAACCTCTTGACCAGGATGAAACACAGGTGCGGGAGTCCTGCTCCTATCCGCTGTCATCTTGTTCCTGTCGGTGGTCCCGAAGCAACGCTTCCCGAGCGTCGCGCCACACTCTCTGGCAGCGGCGGAGGTTCTCCTGAACCGAAGGAACAGCCAATTCCTTCTCCTGAGCAGGAAACAGAGGGGGTTGATAACCCATGGTAACCTCGAAGGGTGAAAGACCAGTGGCAGAGGTGGTGAGGGAGTTGTGGGCGTACTCTATCCAAGGCAGATGTTTGGCCCAGGATGATGGATGTTGAGCAGCCACACAACGAAGGGTTGCTTCGAGGTCTTGATTGGCTCTTTCTGTTTGACCGTTGGTCTGGGGATGAAACCCTGAGGACAGACTAACGGAAGCACCCAAAGCAGAACAGAAAACCTTCCAAACACGGGAAGTAAACTGTGGGCCTCTATCAGATACGATGTCCACAGGTATTCCATGGGGACGGAATACATGTTGGACTAGGAGGTCCGCTGTCTCACTGGCAGACGGTAATTTTGGTAATGCTATATAGTGAACAGATTTAGAGAATCTGTCCACAATGGTAAGTATAGTATCATTACCTTCAGACTTGGGTAGGCCGGTGACAAAATCCATGGCTATGTGGGACCAGGGACGGCTGGGAACTGGGAGGGGTAGCAGCAGCCCCGAAGGGGACTGATGGGAGGCTTTGCCCCGAGCACAGGTTGAACAGGCTGCCACAAAAGCCCGAACGTCAGTTTCCATTGAAGGCCACCAAAAATGTCTCCTAAGTAGCGTCAACGTGCGTCTCATCCCAGGGTGACCAGCAAAACGGGAGGTGTGAATCCACTGCAACACCTGAGACCGGACCGTCTCGGGAACAAAGAGTAGGTTGGGAGGTCCATCACCCGGTCCCGGGTCCGTGGCAAGTGCAGTCTTCACAAGAGACTCGATCTCCCACTGAACAGCCGCCACGACGCATGAGGAAGGCAGGACTGCCTCAGGCTCGCTGGTCTCCGAAGGGTCAGCAAACTGGCGGGACAAAGCATCTGGTTTAACATTTCTTGACCCCGGTCTGTATGTAAGAATAAAGTTAAACCTACTAAAAACAGGGCCCATCTGGCTTGGCGTGAGTTGAGTCTCTTAGTGGCTTGGATGTAAGCCAAGTTCTTGTGGTCTGTCCAGACCACAAACGGCAGTTCAGCTCCATCCAGCCAGTGCCGCCATTCTTCCAGTGCTAGCTTGACCGCCAGCAGTTCTCGGTTTCCAACGTCGTAATTCCGTTCTGTGGGTGACAATTTTTTGGAGAAAAAAGCACAGGGGTGAAGCTTTTGGTCAGTGGGGGAGCGCTGGGAGAGGACGGCTCCCACACCTGAGTCCGACGCGTCCACCTCCACAACAAACTGCAGAGAGGTATTGGGGTGTATCAACACAGGGGAGGTGGAAAACAGTTCCTTCAAAACCCCTACCGCCTGCTCCGCCTCAGGGGACCACAGAAAAGGGACTTTTGGGGATGTGAGTCTAGTAAGGGGTGCCACCACTTTACTAAAACCCTTAATGAACCTACGGTAGAAGTTAGCAAAGCCCAAAAATCGTTGAAGTTGCTTACGGGTGGTGGGTATGGGCCATTCCGTCACTGCCCGGATCTTCTCGGGAGTCCGCCTTCACCTGCCCGCTCTCAATGATGAAACCAAGGAACGATGTAGACTGTTTGTGGAACTCACACTTCTCTGCTTTGACATACAGCTTGTTTTCCAAGAGCCGTTGAAGGACTTGACGGACGTGTGACTCATGCTCCTCGGGTGACTTGGAAAAAACAAGAATATCATCCAGGTATACAAAGACAAAACGGTTCAAAAAATCCCTAAGAACATCGTTCACCATGGCTTGGAAAACAGCAGGGCGTTTGAGAGCCCAAAGGGCATGACCAAATACTCAAAATGTCCCAGTGGAGTGTTGAAAGCGGTTTTCCACTCATCTCCCTTACGGATCCGGACAAGGTGATAAGCGTTCCTGAGGTCGAGCTTGGAGAAAACTGTGGCGCCATGCAGAGGTTCAAAAGCAGAGTTGATGAGTGGAAGGGGATACTTGTTTTTAACAGTTATGTTGTTTAAACCCCTGAAATCGATACAGGGGCGTAACGACTTGTCCTTCTTTTCCACGAAAAAGAAACCTGCACCCAAAGGAGACGACGAGGGACGGATTATGCCCGAGACCAGAGAATCACCAATGTACTGCTCCATTGCCTCTCTTTCCGGTCGGGACAGATTGTATAAGCGACTAGAGGGCAAGGGAGCACCAGGAAGCAGTTCAATAGGGCAATCATAAGGCCTATGTGGTGGTAGAGACAGAGCCTTGTCCTTACTGAAAACCTCCGCTAAGTCATGGTATTCTTTGGGGACAGATGACAGATCAAGAGGAGCTGAGGGATGAGTTGGGTTACACTTAGTGGGGGAACCGCTGACCTAAGGCACTCTGAATGGCAGTTAGTGCTCCAACTGAGAATGGTGTGACGTGTCCAATCAATTTGTGGGTTGTGAAGAGCCAACCAGGGGAAGCCAAGGATTAGGGAGGTAGCTGAGCCAGACATAACTCTTAGCTGAATGCTTTCACAATGATTGCCAGAAATCACTAGGGAAACGGGGGTGGTTTGATGAGTTATCTCCGCGAGGAGGCGCCCATCAAGGGCTGTGACCCGAATGGGGGTAGGTAGTGGCTCCATGGGGATACGAGCTTGTGTAACGAACTGGTGGCTAATAAAGTTGTCTTCTGCACCTGAGTCTATGAGAGCTGAGAGTGGCAGGGAATGACTCTGGAAACGTAAGGTTACAGGTACTTGTAATCGGGGAATGATGGGTTCAGGATCTAACTCTGGGCTCGCAAGTAGACCCACCGTTACGAGCGAGCCTTGTCTTTTGGCCGCTTAGGGCATGTAGCCAGAATGTGTGTGGCGTCTCCACAGTACAGGCACTCACCCGCCTGGAGGCGCCGTTGCCGTTCTGCTGGAGGTAGTCGAGCTCGACCCACTTGCATAGGTTCCTCCTCTGTGCTCGGGATGGAATCAGGAATAAGAAGCTGCCGGCTCCGGGAGGCGAGACTCGAGTGGTTGAAGGCTGGGGAACTCGTCCTCCTAGATGCGGCCGACCGCCTCTCTCCCGACGCCTCTCCCGCAACCGGTTGTCTAGCTTAATGGACAGGGAAACGAGAGAATGTAAATCATGTGGCTCGTCACGAGCAGCCAGTTCATCCTTAATGGCTTCATTCAAACCGTTTAGAAATGCTCCTTGAAGTGCCACATTGTTCCACTTGGAGTCCGCTGCCAAAGTCCAGAACTCAATAGAGTACTCAGCCACACTGTTAGAACCCTGCCTCAAATTAAAAAGTATCTTGGAGGAATTACCCACATGGTCAGGATGGTCAAAAACAGTCTTCAATTTAGCAGAAAAATCAGCGAAAGTCAATCCAGTCAAAGTTTGATTTGAGCACACAGCCTCAGCCCAAACCAGAGCTCTCCCTCTTAACAGCCCCAGAACATAATGTACCTTAGAGGAATCAGTAGAAAATGACAGTGGTCTCTGCCGAAAAATCAAGTCACACTGAAGCAAAAATCCCCGGCACTTGTCCAATTCTCCATTGAACGGTTCAGGCGACGTGACAGGGGGTTCCCGATGGAACGAAGCCTGCATCATGTCCGAGGAACCAACTTGGGGTGCATCAAACTGGGGGTCAGAGAGAGATGGAGAACTGATAACAGACAATTTAGAGACTTGTGTAGTTAACTGAGTCACCTGGTTCAGCAGTTGATGATTATTTTCCAAAAGAGTCCGAATCAGTTGGTCATGCTGTCCTAGCAACGTTTCTTGAGCCTGGATAGCTTGTTGGAAGCTGTCTTCGTTTGCCCCGTGCTGTCTCTCTGTTGGGTCCATGGCCAGATCGTTCTGTTAGGCTATGGTTCAACCCAGCACTCAGAGAAACAAACACGACAAAGGGAGTGGAAGAAACAAAAATATTTAATAAAAGTTAAAATTGTCTTAGTCCAAAAACAACTGAAGTAAAGGAACAGAGTGGGCTAGTCGGCTCCGGAGGAAGGAGAGGCTGAGGCAGGCAGGCAGGCAGGCAGGCAGGCAGGCCGACAGGCAGGAAGGCAGGCAGGTTGGGAGGTATGTCCGAAACTAAAGACAAAACAAATGACAGGTTAAGGAGAGTGGAGAGCCAGGCTGAAGACAAAGACAAAATAACTTTACTGGTGAGCCAAGTTACCGCTCTGGTAAGAACAACGATCTGGCGCCGGTGGAGAGCCATGCCCCGGAATTAGTAGTGCAGGTTGATTAGAGAATAGGATGCAGCTGCGTAGGCAGGAATCACTGGAAACAACCCGCAGCTGCACAGGAGAGGCAGATCCTGAGCACGCCCCCTGATCCACTCCAGACACACCCACATAAAGGGGACAAACACACATACAGATACAACAGACACAGAGGGGACAAAACAAGGAGGAAGGGAAACAGAAAAGGGAGAGACAAGCTGCCCACATAACAGCTATCTTACATTATGTTCTCCTCCTTCATCCAAATCATTATTTATAACTCTTTTAAAGGGAATATAGATAGCAACACTGTAGAGAGTTTGTGGGTTATTGTGCTAATGTTACGTAATCTTGTTTTTTCTTCATGCCTCTAGAGGTTGTTGAGGAGGGTGAGTAATAATACATGTCTGTTTTAAATCTTTCTGTCTTCTTCAATTCATTGATATCAAAAGAGCCTTTGAGGACCTTGACTCTTTTGATCGTTCTCTTACGGGTTTCACTTCACAACATTTCCTCGTCCACGGTACTGCAAATAAATGTTTCTCGTTTGTCAACTGAACGGGGGTCTAACCCAGGGTAGTCGAGTTGTACAGCATGACCTGGGTGGGATAACCTCTGACCTTTTGGGACTGTTTCATGTTGGTTGTGTTGTTGTTGTGTTCATTTGATTGTTTGTCTGTCTGTCCTTTCGTGGGGGTGCTAGTCAAGCATGTCCGCATCCCAGATGGCACCCTACGCCCTATATAGTGCACTACTTTTGACCAGGGCCCATAGGGGATACAGTCAAAAGTAGTGCACTATATAATGAATAGGGTGCCATTTGGGACGCAACGGTGTCCTCTGTCTCCAGACAATATTCTACAATGACATCCTCCTCTCATGTCCTTTCCGTCAGCTGCACTAATGTGAGAGACCGGAAAAAGCTAAAGTGAATTGTCAGTCTTCTTGTCATGTGTCTTTCCCATACTCCGGTCAGATCAGTGCACATAAAGGAAAGTAGACGAGGTTGAGGATTCTACAATTAGACTATTGAGATGCAACCCTCAGACTCTAACCTCCTGAGTTGTTTCCTCCCTCCCCTCCTTCCTAGGCGGCCCAGGGAGGTGGACACCGGACCCTGCTCTATGGTCACGCCATCCTCCTACGCCACTCCTTCAGCGGAATGGTGAGAATGTGGAACATCTGCCACCCTGTCCCTCATACTCACAGTGGGTTTGTCCCAAATGGCACCCTATTGACCTTTATAGTGCACTACGTTTGACCAGGGCCCATAGGGACTCTTGTAAAAAAGTAGTGTACTTTAATTGGGAATAGGGTGCCATTTGGGACATACGTTTTTATCAACTACACAAAACATTGTACTGCAGTTGCTCCAATGGCCAACGTAGCTCCAATGACTGAGTAGCAGCGTCTGTGAAAGCTTTACCAGTATCAGAGCTGTATTATTAGTGGATATCCCTCCTAAGTGTTGAATGAAAAGGTCACCAGTCCCTCACATTAGTAGAACTGTATTATTATTTATTACCTAAACATTAGAATGCAATAGCTCCAAAACAAGGAAATAGCAGCGTGTACATAAAATATTACAGAAAAAATTACAAAATACACACAAAAGACAAAAGTGTCACAAGTTCCAGAAACAATTGAAGATTAGAAACTACTGCAGCTATCACAAACAGTTTTGTAGATCAGAGTCTTAAAAACAGGCAAGGACACTAACTCCCCTAAATGTAACAGTATATATTCTGTAAGTGCAAATGATACAAATGAATCATGAAAGACGTACATGTGTTATTATTATATTATAATACATCTGATCAATTGTTTTCCTTCCTATCTTCTCAACAGTACCTGACCTGCTTAAAGACATCAAGATCGTTGACAGACAAACTGTCGTTTGACGTGGGATTACAAGAAGATTCAATAGGTACCATTTATATTACACACAGCCTTTCTCTAATGGTATAGAGCTTTCTGAATAGTTGTTGTAAGTCGGCCTCCCTTGAGAGGAAATCGTTTAACTAAAGGAGGAGACAAAACTCTGTGGGTCCTTCCCAAATGGCGCCTACGGGCCCTCGTCAAAAGTAGTGCACTATAAAGGGAATTGGTTGCCATTTGGGCGCACCCTGTGGCTGCTGTGGAGCCAGCCTTGTATTAGTAGCTAGGTGACATTTGAACTACAAAATGAATCAGAGTAATTTATCAAACCGGATGTGATACTTAACCCTTTACACTTGTGGGAATTGGCCTATATGGATAGGGCTAAATTGAAATGTTTCTTACAGAGTAAATATGGAATGCATAACCATGGTAGCAATTAAAAGGGAACAGTTTGGGGATTATGGGACAATTATTAGACTAAAGGTGAGGACACAACAGTTTACCTGACACAAGACTGAATCCAAACAGTGGAATTTGCCTGTGCTTAGCGCCAGTCCGTTTCTTTTTTATCCTGAAAAACTCCCCAGTCCTTAAAGATTACAAATATATCCATAACATGATGCAGCCACCACCATGCTTGAAAATATGGAGAGGGATACTCAGTGATGTGATGGATTTGCCCCAAACATAACACTTTGTATTCAGTAAAAAAAATTATTGTGGAGGAACTACAATGTTGTTGATCCATCCTCAGCTTTCTCCTATCACAGCCATTAAACTCTGTAACTGTTTTAAAGTCACCATTGGCCTCATGGTAAAATCCCTGAGCAGTTTCTTTCCTTCCCGGCAACTGAGTTAGGTAAGACGCCTGTATCTTTGTAGTGACTGGGTGCATTGATACACCATCCAAAGTATAATTAATACATTCACCATGCTCAAAGGGATATTCAATGTCTGCTTTATTTTCTTTTTTTACACATCTACCAATAGGTGCCCTTTTTTGCGAGGCGTTGAAAAACCTCCCTGGTCTGTGGTTGAATCGACTGAGGGACCTTACAGATAATTGTATGTGTGGGTTACAGAGAAGAGGTAGTCTTCTGTAGCTCAATTGGTAGAGCATGGCGCTTGTAACGCCAGGGTAGTGGGTTCAATCCCAGGGACCACCCATACGTAAAAATGTATGCACACATGACTGTAAGTCGCTTTGGATAAAAGCGTCTGCTAAATGGCATATTATTATTATTAGTCATTAAAAAATCATGTTAAACACTGTTATTGCACACAGAGTGAGTCTATGCAATTTATGTGACTTGTTAAGTACATTTTTACTACTGAACTTATTTAGGCTTGTCATAACAAAGGGGTAGAATACTTATTGTAAACATTAATTTGTAAATATTTCGAAACACTTTGACATTATGGGGTATTGTGTGTAGGCCAGTGACCAAAAAATCTCAGTTGAATCCATTTTAAATTCAGGTTGTAACACAACAAAATGTGGAAAAAACAAGGGGTGTGTATACTTTCTGAAGGCACTGTTCACTGAGTCCTCGTAATTTACAGCATTTCCCCTCACTCAGACAACTAAACATTAGCAAAAGTTGCCCAATTAGCAGGAGGGATGGGGGCAACTTCTTGTCACGCGTGGTGCTCAAGGTCAGAACGGCTGTCAGTCAAAACCCATACAGAGCTGTGAAGCAGAGAGCCTGAGCTCTGACCTCATGTATAGCATGTTACTGTCCAGCCACTGAGCTCTGATGTCATGTATACCATGTTACTGTCCAGCCACTGAGCTCTGACCTCATGTATAGCATGTTACTGTCCAGCCACTGAGCTCTGATGTCATGTATAGCATGTTACTGTACAGCCACTGAGCTCCTGACCCTGTTAGCATGTTACTGTCCAGCCACTGAGCTCTGACCTCATGTAAGCATGTTACTGTACAGCCACTGAGCTCTGACCTCATGTATAGCATGTTACTGTCCAGCCACTGAGCTCTGATGTCTTTTCCCCTGACGTCATGTTAGCATGTTACTGTCCAGCCACTGAGCTCTGACCTCATGTATAGCATGTTACTGTACAGCCACTGAGCTCTGCGTCTGTATAGCTTTGTCGCCACTGAGCTCTGACGTCATGTATAGCATGTTATTGCACGAGCTCTGACGTCATGTATAGCATGTTACTGTCCAGCCACTGAGCTCTGACGTCATGTATAGCATGTTACTGTACAGCCACTGAGCTCTGACGTCATGTATAGCATGTTACTGTCCAGCCACTGAGCTCTGATGTCATGTATAGCATGTTACTGTCCAGCCACTGTGTTCCAATTTAGGCGTTTATCAGTGTCCAAATCTGCGATTTTCAACCCGTATACGGGTACGAGTGTAAAGGGCGACCTGTGAATCTACTAGACATGCAGACTGGTTTCCATATTAACAGCTGACCTTGCTATGTATATGTATTGTGACCCCCCAGAATAGAGGCAGTATATCAACGTGAAGACGTTATGAGCAGACAAAATGGCTGCCTCGAGTCTGTCCATTGCCTTGCTTTGAAACTGTTGATCTTTGATATTCGAAGACTTCTAACTGTACTGATTAACAATCATGCAGCAAATAATGATATACTAACAACACTGACGTGCCAGTGAAACATTTGCAGAAGTATGCATTTGTATTTCAATGGCAGATTTATGATCTATATCTGTGGTCCTCTGTAGCTCAGCTGGTAGAGCACGGCGCTTGTAACGCCAAGGTAGTGGGTTCAATCCCCGGGACCACCCATACACAAAAAAAAATTATGCACGCATGACTGTAAGTTGCTTTGGATAAAAGCGTCTGCTAAATGGCATATTATTTATGTTTTTCTTATCTTCATGTACAATATATGAAGTTACAATTCATTTACAGTTGAAGTCGGAAGTTTACATACACCTTAGCCAAATACATTTAAACTCAGTTTTTCACAATTCCTGACATTTAATCCTAGAAAAAATTCCCTGTCTTAGGTCAGTTAGGATCACCACTTTATTTTAAGAATGTGAAATGTCAGAATAATAGTAGAGAGAATAATTTCTTTCAGCTTTTATTTCTTTCATCACATTCCCAGTGGGTCAGAAGTTTACATACACTCAATTAGTATTTGGTAGCATTGCCTTTAAATTGTTTAACTTGGGGCAAACGTTTCAGGTAGCCTTCCACAAGCTTCCCACAATAAGTTGGGTGAATTTTGGCCCATTCCTCCTGACAGAGCTGGTGTAACTGAGTCAGGTTTGTAGGCCTCCTTGCTCACACACTCTTTTTCAGTTCTGCCCACACATTTTCTATGGGATTGAGGTCAGGGCTTTCTGATGGCCACTCCAATACCTTGACTTTGTTGTCCTTAAGCCATTTTGCCACAACTTTGGAAGTATGCTTGGGGTCATTGTCCATTTTGAAGACCGATTTGCGACCAAGCTTCCTGACTGATGTCTTGAGATGTTGCTTCAATATATCCACATAATTTTCCTTCCTCATGATGCCATCTATTTTGTGAAGTGCACCAGTCCCTCCTGCAGCAAAGCACCCCCACAGCATGATGCTGCCACCCCTGTGCTTCACGGTTGGGATGGTGTTCTTCGGCTTGCAATCACCCCCTTTTTCCTCCAAACATAACAATGGTCATTATGGCCAAACAGTTCTATTTTTGTTTCATCAGACCAGAGGACATTTCTCCAAAAAGTACGATCTTTGTCCCCATGTGCAGTTGCAAACCATAATCTGTTTTTTTTTATGATGGTTTTGGAGCAGTGGCTTCTTCCTTGCTGAGCGGCCTTTCAGGTTATGTTGATATAGGACTCGTTTTACTGTGGATATAGATACTTTCGTACCTGTTTCCTCCAGCATCTTCACAAGGTCCTTTGCTGTTGTTCTGGGATTGATATGCACTTTTCGCACCAAAGTACGTTCATCTCTAGGAGACAGAATGCGTCTCCTTCCTGAGCATTATGACGGCTGCGTGGTCCCATGGTGTTTATACTTGCGTACTATTGTTTGTACAGATGAACGTGGTACCTTCAGGCGTTTGGAAATTGCTCCCAGGGATGAACCAGACTTGTGGAGGTCTACAATTTATTTTCTGAGGTCTTGGCTGATTTCTTTTGATTTTCCCATGATGTCAAGCAAAGAGGCACTGAGTTTGAAGGTAGGCCTTGAAATACATCCACAGGTACACCTCCAATTGACTCAAATGATGTCAATTAGCCTATCAGAAGCTTCTAAAGCCATGACATCATTTTCTGGAATTTTCCAAGCTGTTTAAAGGCACAGTCAACTTAGTGTATGTGAAATTCTGACCTACTGGAATTGTGATACAGTGAATTATAAGTGAAATAATCTGTCTGTAAACAATCGTTGGAAAAGTTACTTGTGTCAAAGTAGATATCCTAACGACTTGCCAAAACTATAGTTTGTTAACAAGACATTTGTGGAGTGGTTGAAAAACGAGTTGTAATGACTCCAACCTAAGTGTTTGTAAACTTCCGACTTCAGCTGTACATCCCATGGTCTTATTGTAATCTCAGAACCCGGAGCCACATTTTGAGTGCACTGGCTAGCTACTATTTTAACAATCTGTCACAAGAGACTATGATAGTCTCATCCAAGGCCTGTTGTCTGTCTCTCCAGGAGAGGCATGTTGGTGGACCATCCACCCTGCGTCCAAACAGAGGTCAGAGGGAGAGAAGGTCCGTATCGGAGACGACCTCATCCTGGTCAGCGTGTCCACAGAGAGGTACCTGGTGAGTATCAATCAATCAACCCGTAAACCAATCAATCAACCAATTAATCCGTCCACAGAGAGTCACCTGTGAGAATCGTGCAGAGAGACACAATTTGAACACTAGTTGCAGCCCATTGTCACCTTTTAGTAGGTGTGAAGGTAGGTGTAATGGTAATTATATGGTTTTAAGTCCCCCTAATTATTCACAGGCATAGACTCTCATATGGCCAGAGGCGGGGTTGCAACACATGCTTCACTCAGCAATAAAGGGATAAAACAGCAATAAGAACCTCATCGATCCTAAAAACTCTTAAATACTCTCCAGTCTAGCTACCAGACTGTTTCTGCATTCAACAGTGTTGTATCACTGCCTTCCCCAGACAACAAGTTGGCTAAAGCCTGAACAGATTGTCACACTGGCAAATATACTCTGACCTCTTCACAGAGAATATCAACATGGTATTGCTCATACTTTGGTTCAGTTAGACAGAGAACATTAAATATGGCTGTTGGTCAGTTCACAGACTGTGGATCATTGCTCATTTCTCCATCTCCTATTTGTTTTCCTGTCAGTTTGTTTTAATATCTGGATATCTGTAGCGCCTGCCTGCCTGCCTGTTAGGGACCACTGGGGAATAGATTGAAAGTCCAAGTGAGGGGGAAATGTTGTGTGTTTTGGAAGGATTATGTGCCTCACTGATCACAGTGCTGACTGAGCAGGCTAGGAGGAGACCCAGGTCCCAGATCAGTTTGGGTTGTCTTGCCAGAGCAGGCTAAGAGACTAGGATTCGGCAAGACAGCACAAACAGATCTGCGACCAGGCTAGGAATGGAAAGACAACACAAACAGATCTGGGACCAGGCTAGGTATGGCAAGACAGCACAAACATATCTGCTCACACAGCCATCCCCATCACATCAATCCAGACAGAGAGAGAGGGAGACAGAAAGAGAGAGCGAGAGAGAGAAGGAGAGGGGTAGAGAGAGAGAGAGAGAGAGAGAGAGAGAGAGAGAGAGAGAGAGAGAGAGAGAGAGAGAGAGAGAGAGAGAGAGAGAGAGAGAGAGAGAGAGAGACGTACTGGATTGTGCTACAAGCCTTTGGGGAGGGAAATTAAAACATAGCTACACTCGGTGGTGCCTGAGTTTCAACTCCACCAAAGGGAAACATTCACCTGATTCATCACCCTACTGAAAACACAACATTGTTCCTCAGCTATGGAATGGATATCACACAGGGGTTCTTTCCTGAGTGATACACAATTTTTGGTTTTCTGATATCAGTGATATAACCCAACCCAGTATACTCTGTTTTGTCTTTGCCTAATTTCATTCAGAACATCTCTGAAGGTTGTTGTTAGAGCTGATGTCTCTATACTGGAGTCCCAGAGCCTGTCCGTGTGAAGCCGTGTGTTGTGGATTAAACTGGTGCTGGCAGTCTCATTGTGATCAGTAGGCCATGGGATCCCTTTGAGCTGTACTATCTCTTCTCCCTAGCAAAGACCAGCCTGGCTTGAGATCTTATTTTGGAACCATAGCTGATGCGGGTCCTTAGAGAGGGTTTATGGTCTCCGTGGCAATAATGCACTGTAAAGGCTTTAGACAAACGCTGTCAGGGTTGAGACAAAGTCATTCGATGCCAACTAGCTTTACAGGCCCAGTGCAGTCAAAAACGTGATTTTCCTGTGTTTTATATACACTGAGTGTACAAAACATTAGGAACACCTGATCTTTCCATGAAATGGACTGACCAGCTAAATCCAGGTGAAAGCTATGATCCCTTATTTAAGTCACCTGTTAAATCCTCTTCAATCAGTGCAGATGAAGGGGAGGGGAGGAGACTGGTTAAAATGGGCAGGAAAAAAGATTTAAGTGCCTTTGAACGGGGTATTGTAGTGGGTGCCAGCCTCACCGGTTTGAGTGTGTCAAGGACTGCAATGCTGCTGGGTTTTGCGCGCTCAACAGCTTCCCGTGTGCATCAATAAAGGTCCACCACCCAAAAGACATCCAGCCAACTTGACACAACTGCGGAGAGTCAACATGGGCCAGCATGGGCCAGCATCCCTGTGGAACGCTTTCGACACCTTGTAGAGTCCATGCCCTGACGAATTGAGGCCCCGACAAATTGAGGCTGTTCTGAGGGCAAAAGGGGGTGCAACTCAATATTAGGGAGGTGTTCCTAATGCTTTGTACACTCAGTGTATATTTCCACACTATGAGGTTGGAATAATACTGTGAAATTGTGAAAATGATGACAATGCTTTCTAGTTACCCAGAAATGATTTGATATTGAGATAAAACGACCTTTAAATCTCTCCTCTACCACCCCCCCCCCACCCCCACCCCCCTTATCCCTGTCCCTCTCTCTTTCTCTCTCTCTCACACACACACACCACTGCTCCTAACCCCACACTGTGCTTCCTCTCTTCCAGCACCTGTCCATCTCTAATGATAGTTTTCAGGTGGATGCCTCCTTTATGCAGACTCTGTGGAACGTCCAGCCGACCTGCTCAGGAAGCAATGTGGCTGTAGGCAAGTACAGCACAGCTCAGTAATATCGTTATCATTTCAGGTTAATCCTTCATTATGAACTAGGACATATTTAGTTGTTTTTCGGGAATGTGATATATTTTAAGATGCTTTGTGTCATACACCCCTGGGCAACCAACCCGTGTGTGTGTAGGACTATTAATAAACATCAGTCATTCAATACATCAGATTGTCACAGAGGCTAGTATGGTGTGAAAATTTCACCATAACTTCAAAAGATCCCTATTGAGCTTAGAATATTGTGTTTATCCAATAGGATTCCTGTGTGGTGGTCACGTGATGCATCTTTGTCACGGGCATGATGAGAGTCTGACCATACCTGGATCAGAGGCCAGCGAGATGGAGCAGAGGTACACACACACACGCACACACACACACACACACACACACACACACACGCACACACACACACACACACACACACACACACACACCATACCTGGATCTGAGGCCAGCGAGATGGAGCAGAGGTACACACACACACGCACACACACACACACACACACACACACACACACACACACACACACACACACACACACACACACACACACACACACACACACACACACACACACACACACACACACACACACACACACACCATACCTGGATCAGAGGCCAGCGAGATGGAGCAGAGGTACACTAGGCTTCCTGTCTGCCATTTTAACTGTATGTTAGGATATTTCCTGTAGACCACTTTTAACACTGTTACTAACAGTCACTTTTGATGGCTTTTAAGAGACGTTTTAATCAAATGTCATGCCATTACAGAGGTAGGCTTGAAGCCCTACTCTTAAGGGCCATTTTAACTGGCACTTACAGTTACGTTTAATTAACTGCCATGACATTCTATCACCGTACTATTGAATCATTGAGAGAAATGGGATACAAGCCGTCCCTGGTGCTCAGTGAATCTTGATCAAGATCCAACTTTTATCAATATCTCTGAATGTACATTTGTGTCCAGATTTCTCTGTTGAGGCTTGTGTCAAAATTAAGTGATGTGCTTTTCTTGTGCTTATCAATTTTATTTTATTTTTTACATTTTATTAAAGTACAGACTCAGAGCTTCGTAATTGTATATCATACACTGTAGTTGACGAACAGGAGAAAATACCCTTTTAAAGATTTTGATGAGATTTTCACACTTCCTAGAGAGCTCTTCTTTGTTTACGCCCATTCAGCATCATTCACACCCTCTTAAGCCTTAGCCCCACCCACCCACACATGTAAACGCATGCGAGTCAGCATGGTATTGTCCTACAGAAAGTTGTCTCTCTATTTAAACCCAGCTAAATTCAGGGCAGCAATGTTTTTGCGAACACTTTTGCAGTTGTCCATAGCTATATCTTTCCAAAAATCCACAGTAGCAAAGATGATTTATACAGTGGGGAAAAAAAGTATTTAGTCAGCCACCAATTGTGCAAGTTCTCCCACTTAAAAAGATGAGAGAGGCCTGTAATTTTCATCATAGGTACACGTCAACCATGACAGACAAAATGAGAAAAAAAAATCTAGAAAATCACATTGTAGGATTTTTAATGAATTTATTTGCAAATTATGGTGGAAAATAAGTATTTGGTCAATAACAAAAGTTTCTCAGTACTTTGTTATATACCCTTTGTTGGCAATGACACAGGTCAAACGTTTTCTGTAAGTCTTCACAAGGTTTTCACACACTGTTGCTGGTATTTTGGCCCATTCCTCCATGCAGATCTCCTCTAGAGCAGTGATGTTTTGGGGCTGTCGGACTTTCAACTCCTTTCAAAGATTTTCTATGGGGTTGAGATCTGGAGACTGGCTAGGCCATTGTCATGCTGAAAGACCCAGCCACGTTTCATCTTCAATGCCCTTGCTGATGGGAGGAGGTTTTCACTCAAAATCTCACGATACATGGCCCCATTCATTCTTTCCTTTACATGGATCAGTCGTCCTGGTCCCTTTGCAGAAAAACAGCCCCAAAGCATGATGTTTCCACCCCCATGCTTCACAGTAGGTATGGTGTTCTTTGGATGCAACTCAGCATTCTTTGTCCTCCAAACACGACAAGTTGAGTTTTTAACAAAAAGTTCTATTTTGGTTTCATCTGACCATATGACATTCTCCCAATCCTCTTCTGGATCATCCAAATGCACTCTAGCAAACTTCAGACGGGCCTGGACATGTACTGGCTTAAGCAGGGGGACACGTCTGGCATTGCAGCATTTGAGACCCTGGCGGCGTAGTGTGTTACTGATGGTAGGCTTTGTTACTTTGGTCCCAGCTCTCTGCAGGTCATTCACTAGGTCCCCCCGTGTGGTTCTGGGATTTTTGCTCACCGTTCTTGTGATCATTTTGACCACACGGGGTGAGATCTTGCGTGGAGCCCCAGATCGAGGGAGATTATCAGTGGTTGATCCCACAGTTGATTTCTTCAAACCAAGCTGCTTACCTATTGCAGATTCAGTCTTCCCAGCCTGGTGCAGGTCTACAATTTTGTTTCTGGTGTCCTTTGACAGCTCTTTGGTCTTGGCCATAGTGGAGTTTGGAGTGTGACTGTTTGAGGTTGTGGACAGGTGTCTTTTATACTGATAACAAGTTCAAACAGTTGCCATTAATACAGGTAACAAGTGGAGGACAGAGGAGCCTCTTAAAGAAGAAGTTACAGGTCTGTGAGAGCCAGAAATTCTTGAAATGTGATTTTCTGGATATTTTTTCCTCAATTTGTATGTCATAGTTGACGTGTACCTATGATGAAAATTACAGGCCTCTCTCATCTTTTTAAGTGGGAGAACTTGCACAATTGGTGGCTGACTAAATACTTTTTTCCCCCACTGTATACTGATCAAGGAAGAGCCCATTCTGTTATAAACAGAAGCCTTTGACATGACAGACGTGAAGTGCTTTCTCCTTGGCTCAACTAGGCTGATAATTAAACATTTTTATTCATATTTACGGATCCCATACAAGTTTGTAATTAAGCCACATGAAAGCTCATATGTTCAAGAAGGCATTAAAAAATATATATAAATACATATATCATTATTTTGTTATTTTTTTAATGGCCCTACTGGGGGTGCAGGATAGCCTAGCAGTTAAGAGCGTTGGGCCAGTAACCGAAAGGTTGCTGGTTTAAATCCCTGAGCCTACTAGGTGAAAAATCTGTCGATGTGCCCTCGAGCAAGTGGTCCCGAGTGGCGCAGTGGTCTAAGGCACTGCATCGCAGTGCTAGCTGTGCCACAAGAGATCCTGGTTTGAATCCAGGCTCTGTCGTAGCCGGCCGCGACCGGGAGACCCATGGGGCGGCGCACAATTGGCCCAGCGTCGTCCAGGGTAGGGGGGGGGAATGGCCGGCAGGGATGTAGCTCAGTTGGTAGAGCATGGCGTTTGCAACGCCAAGGTTGTGGGTTTGATTCCCACGGGGGGCCAGTATGGAACAAAAATAGTAATACATTCAAAAATATATATATGCACTCACTAACTGTAAGTTGCTCTGGATAAGAGCGTCTGCTAAATTACTTAAAATGTAAAAATGAGCAAGGCACTTAACCCTAATGGCTCCTGTATATCACTCTGTATAGTGTCTGCTAAATGACTGAAATTAAACATGGAAGTGAAATGCCTCAGATCCTGTAACCGGGTACAGTTTGTTTTACTTTCAAAAGGCACTAGGAAGAGACGAAGTTTTATTGCAAAGTCACTGTGTTTAATAGAGACAAATGTCCTGGTTTAAATTTAAATTAGTTTCGGTTTTAAAAGACCCAGACCTGACACCTCTCCTCCTCCCTCTCTTTGTCCCCAGGATTGTGAACTATGAGATGGGTAAAGGAGCATCCAGGGCCCGCTCCCTCTGGAGGCTGGAGCCCCTCAGGATCGGGTGAGCTGATACACACGCAGCCACACACACAAACACCGATCCCCAACCCTACCTCACCCTCCCTGATTTCTCCATCTCCCTGTCGGATACTTACTCACCTAGACACCAAGAAGCTTTCAGACACATTAAGGGTAGTGACACTTTCCATCAACCACCTGTACATTACGTATAATATGTTATAAAACTGGTTGTTTGGATCCTGGATGCTGATTGGTACAAGCAGCGTTCCAAGCCATGCTGTATTGGCCGTCACAGACACACCTATGCCTGCTAACAGTTCCATCTGAAAATGATCACTGCTCCTCCATAAGAGTATCATGTTCATGTTGCTGTCCCAATCATCTCTTGTGTTTATCTCAACTCGCACATTATTTCCCCTTGCTTCCAGCCTAACATTTAGTTTGGTACAGCAGGGGTTAATATAAAACTACTCCTGTCGGATCTCGCAAACAATGTTTCACGTTTAAATGTTGATCTCTGTAGCGCCATACATAGAGTGAGGTGCCCAGACGAGACCAGATTACTTTCTATGAGCCCGTCGAAATCACACATCAACGTCATTATCATGGATATATCCATGTAAATGCCAATAGAAAAAAAAGCTCAAACAAACGAAAATGTAACTAGTGATTGCAGGCTCAACATTTGAAGAGACTGAGTTAGCTGAGCTAGCTAGCAAGCAACTGACTTTATCCAGCCTGCATAACAACCATTTTGTTTCGAATGGATGACCCAGTCCTATATAACTGCCTCATGTCTATAGCAACTTGACCAAAATAACTAACAACCACATTTTTGTCCAGACTATATATTCTAGTGAAATAATGAAATTGTATGAATTGACTTATCAAAATAACGTTTTAATGAAAATATGTCATTTATTGTTATTTCACTATGCTGGTAACAGTTTTACAAAAGCAATAAAGGCACGTGAGACAGTGCTGTATCGTGAAGACAGTCACAGGTAAATGGGTTGACTGGCCCGGACGCGATTACAACCCAATTGACCTTTGACCACTGCCTCTTTCTGCCTTATTGCTGAATTAATTATGAGTGTATTTATAGTACCTTCTATCTCCACATATACAAAGACTCTGCCCCAGGCACTATAACCCCATCAGGTACTATAACCCCATCAGGTACTATAACCCCATCAGGTACTATAACCACTATAACCCCATCAGGTACTATAACCACTATAACCCCATCAGGTACTATAACCACTATAACCCCATCAGGTACTATAACCCCATCAGGTACTATAACCACTATAACCCCATCAGGTACTATAACCACTATAACCCCATCAGGTACTATAACCACTATAACCCCATCAGGTACTATAACCCCATCAGGTACTATAACCACTATAACCCCATCAGGTACTATAACCCCATCAGGTACTATAACCACTATAACCCCATCAGGTACTATAACCCCATCAGGTACTATAACCACTATAACCCCATCAGGTTATATAACCACTATAACCCCATCAGGTACTATAACCACTATAACCCCATCAGGTACTATAACCACTATAACCCCATCAGGTACTATAACCCCATCAGGTACTATATCCACTATAACCCCATCAGGTACTATAACCCCATCAGGTTCTATAACCACTATAACCCCATCAGGTACTATAACCACTATAACCCCATCAGGTACTATAACCACTATAACCCCATCAGGTACTATAACCCCATCAGGTACTATAACCACTATAACCCCATCAGGTACTATAACCCCATCAGGTACTATAACCACTATAACCCCATCAGGTACTATAACCACTATAACCCCATCAGGTACTATAACCCCATCAGGTACTATAACCCCATCAGGTACTATAACCACTATAACCCCATCAGGTACTATAACCACTATAACCCCATCAGGTACTATAACCCCATCAGGTACTATAACCACTATAACCCCATCAGGTACTATAACCACTAACCCCGTACTATAACCCCATCAGGTACTATAACCACTATAACCCCATCAGGTACTATAACCACTATAACCCCATCAGGTACTATAACCCCATCAGGTACTATAACCCCATCAGGTACTATAACCACTATAACCCCATCAGGTACTATAACCCCATCAGGCACTATAACCACTATAACCCCATCAGGTACTATAACCCCATCAGGTACTATAACCCCATCAGGTACTATAACCACTATAACCCCATCAGGTACTATAACCACTATAACCCCATCAGGTACTATAACCCCATCAGGTACTATAACCCCATCAGGTACTATAACCACTATAACCCCATCAGGTACTATAACCACTATAACCCCATCAGGTACTATAACCCCATCAGGTACTATAACCCCATCAGGTACTATAACCACTATAACCCCATCAGGTACTATAACCCCATCAGGCACTATAACCACTATAACCCCATCAGGTACTATAACCACTATAACCCCATCAGGTACTATAACCACTATAACACCATCAGGTACTATAACCACTATAACACCATCAGGTACTATATGAGTGCTATGATAATTCACAACAGCTCATTAATTCTTGTCATAACAGATATCATATTTTTTAGCATACATACAATGCACATCAATTATTTCATAACTTTAGAATGTAGTTTTAATGTTGAAATTAGCATAATGAGCGTTCCGCTGGACATAGTGGGAATTCTGTGTGATAGCTGATGACATCACAGAGGGTGTATATATAGCAATAGTATAGAAACGTATCTTCTCCAGTCCAGACCTGTCATGTCTCAGGCTGTCTCCTATTCCATATGTACTGCACTACTTTTGACCAGAACATAGGGAATATGGTGCCTTTTGGGACACAACCCGCCAGGGGTTGAGACTGTTTAAATGGTCTCTGGAAGTTTGTTTCACTGCCCACACACATCCTGGTCCCATCTACTGTCAGCTGTCTTATCTCTGGGCTTAAGTCACAGATTATCCAATAGCCATGCCACACAGTCTGACCTGCCGTTTGTACTAAAATATTTTGAAACAATGGATGTGCTTCATTGTAGAAGGCTGCTGAAATGCCTGAGGCAGCGGCCGTGTATCTCTTGACAGCCTCCATCAATGTCTCTAGAGTGAAATAGACATTGCTATGGCAAACACATTTTGACTCCGTTGTTCCCCTATCTGTCATTGGGAATGGGTTATGGGGACTGCTGTAGCGTTTAGATTGACGTCTGTCTGGGTTCTTCCCCTCTCTGTGATTGGTCAGTTGGAGCGGTAGCCACATTCGCTATGGGCAGGCGTTCCGTCTGCGTCACCTGTCCACCGGTCACTACCTGGCGCTGACCGAAGAGCATGGTCTGGTCCTGCAGGAGAGAGAGAAGTCCGATACCAAGTCCACCGCTTTCTGCTTCAGGGCTACCAAGGTTTGTTCCAACAAATATCAACACTTTCAAGTCTGTTAATACGTTCTTTGTCTTTCCAAGTAAACTTTTTTTTACATTTCCTCACAAGAAGGTGCATTGGAGTATGTTGGGGTAAAACTAGGCCTGTGGCAGCACCAGTATTGCAATATTTGTTTCCATGGCAAAAAATGAAAACAGGAAGCAGACCGAACTATTTGGTCCTTTAAAAACCTACTGTATGTAACATATGGTGTGCTATAGCTTAGAAAATAAATACATGTGACTCTGGATGACAACATAATGATGTTTTTTTCCAACATTAGGGCTGTTTTCCTAAAGGAGTTAAATCTGCTTGATCCCGGCCCTAGGTAAAACCATGGCATTTTATAGAGAAAAAAACTGTACTGTGCCTGGAAAAGGTCAGAGCACACTAAGACACACCTATATTTTTAAAAGCACGTAAGATTTATCATTTGACTTGTAAAAGGTCATCCTTGTACCCTATACACAACAATCAGTTACATTCTAGTCCAGAACTCTGAAATGCCAAGGAACGGTCGACGTAAGTCACACAGTCCGTTAACAACCCAACCAATCAACACAACCAAGGTGTATACGGGACCAATGGAATTAGAATACGTTCTAATTATACGGCAGAACCTTCATTGCGTTCTACGACCACAGTGCATGGCCAGGAAGGCTATACAGAAGCAAACAGAAGGACACTGTCTGTCATACTGTCTGTCTGTATCTCTGTCATACTGTATGTCTGTCTGTCTGTATCTCTGTCATACAGTCTGTCTGTCTGCCTGTCTGTCTGTCTGTCTGTCTGTCTGTCTGTCTGTCTGCCTGTCTGCCTGTCTGTCTGTCTGTCTGTCTGTCTGTCTGTCTGTCTGTCTGTCTGTCTGTATGTCTGTCTGTCTGTCTGTCTGTCTGTCTGTCTGTCTGTCTGTCTGTCTGTCTGTCTGTCTGTCTGTCTGTCTGTCTGCATCTCTGTCATACTGTCTGTCAAACTGTCTGTCTGTCATACTGTCTGTCTGTCAATCATTGACGGCTCCAGATACAATGCTATTCTGCTCTATGTGGTCGTAATGATTTACTGTCACAGTGTGAGTCAGATAATATCATTATATAATAATATAATACATGGAGACATATGAAACAGCTAATAGCAGTCTCCTCCTGCAGTAGTTCTAAGACTAAGACATACTGTATCTATGATGAATGAGGTCCTTCACTGGCCATAATACACACACACACACACCATAACAAGCACGCACACACACACACACACACACACACACACACACACACACACACACACACACACACACACACACACACACACACACACACACACACACACACACACACACACACACACACACACACACACACACACACACACACACACACACACACACACACACACACACAGTATCTGTTTAATTATCTCACTCCTCTTTCCTATTTCCTCTTCTCTCTCTCTCTCCCTCCCCCATCTCATCCCCATGCCCACCTCTCCTGTGTTAATGTGTTGTTGACGTCCAGAAGGATACACAGTGTACTACACGGCTTTAATCTGTTCCCCTGTACCTGCTGTAATCAGCAGCCAGCATCCATCTCTGACGAGGCATGAATGGGTTCTGTGTGTGCGTGCGTGTGCGTGTGCGTACGTGCGTGTGCGTACGTGCGTGTCATTAGTGGTTCTGGCCCAAAAAATGCTGTTACTGTTTTGCTGTTGCGAGTAATGAATCGTCTCTCTAAGGTGCCTCTCTGATTAGTGTACAATCTTCATTTGTTGTGTGTGTGTGTGTGTGTGTGTGTGTGTGTGTGTGTGTGTGTGTGTGTGTGTGTGTGTGTGTGTGTGTGTGTGTGTGTGTGTGTTTCTGCACGTATGTCTCTCTCCCACAGGAAAAGATAGAGTCGGGTACAAAGAATCGAGACATAGAAGGCATGGGAGTAGCAGAGATCAAGTATGGGGACTCAGCCTGCTTCGTGATGCACGTGGCTACAGGGCTGTGGCTGTCCTACCAGGCGCCTGATGCTAAAGCCTCCCGTATAGGACCCCTGAAGAGAATGGTGGGTTATTATACATGTTCACTGCTCTGATGGTGTGGAAGAAGTGTGGAAAAGTCACAACCTTCACTGTACTGTATACTACTGGAGTAGGCCTCTCTCAGCAGTAGTAGGACGTTGTTCAGTGAAACCAGAGTCGTCATAATAAGATTACTTAATCAGTCTTTATGGTTTAAGCACATTGATACATACTTTATACTACCATAGACGGGTTGGTTGTTTTGCAACAAAACCGACACGTGCACAACTATGGGGCAAAACAGACAGGGTTGGCTTAGATTGTTGATGACATGTTAACTATATTTTTTCTCCAATGTTCATTGAAAACATAAGTAAAGTTGCACAATGAGCACTTATCTCTCAAATACATCGTTACAGTAGTTGGTTAGCTAGCTAGCTAGCGAATCTTAGCCATATTTTACGATCCCCCCCCAACATGGCAGTTTTTTGTCATTGTTGCTAGCTATCTGGCCATCCAGAATCACACATGGACTTCTACCCCTTTGAAGTGTGCACATCGCATTCGTGATGTTGTCAGCTAACCCATCTATAAGTAGTGGGCTAATCTAGTGTGGGTATTGGATATTGGAACAGACCGTAGGTGAAAACAGAGTTACCATAATGAGACGACTTAATCAGAGGATTAAAGGCTAGTGGGATAGTTTCGCACTGTGAGTCACATTGTACCAGCTGGCATGTTGTCAAGGTGACCTGGCCCGTTAGCAGAGCAGATGTGGCGTTTGTTGTCTCTGGCCACTGGCCCAGGATGAGCTGCATAACACCCAGCGGAGAGAGGGAGATGGAGAGAAGAGCCGATGGGAGGGAAAGAGAGAGATAGAGAGAGAGAGAGAGAGAGAGAGAGAGAGATAAGAGCTGGTGGGAAGGGAGAGAGAGAGATAGATGGAGAGAGAGAGAAGAGCTGGTGGGAAGGGAGAGAGAGAGATAGATGGAGAGAGAGAGAAGAGCTGGTGGGAAGGGAGAGAGAGAGATAGATGGAGAGAGAGAAGAGCTGGTGGGAAGGGAGAGAGAGAGATAGATGGAGAGAGAGAGAAGAGCTGGTGGGAAGGGAGAGAGAGAGATAGATGGAGAGAGAGAAGAGCTGGTGGGAAGGGAGAGAGAGAGATAGATGGAGAGAGAGAGAAGAGCTGGTGGGAAGGGAGAGAGAGAGTTAGATGGAGAGAGAGAAGAACCGGTGGCAGAGCTGCTAACTCTCACGCATTGGACGTGAGACACATGTATTTGACCCTCTTCTCTGGCTCTCACGGCACACATCTTATATCTCACACATTGAAAAGTACTGCTTTTATTTTTCTAATTAGTCCATTGTATAGTCAGTCTGTTAACTTTTCAACTGTGCTCCAACTCGTCTTGAAATCGGACGCCTGAAATGTAACGTCACGAGCGGCACCTCTATCATTGTCCTGTCTTGCCACAGAAAATTGCCGCACATTGAAGCGTATGATTGGTCTATTCATATAAAGGATCAAGGGGATTGGATGCATGTTTTGAAGAAACGCCCCTCAAGATTAGAGTGGAGCTGAATGGAGAGAGAACGCTCTCCGCTATGTTTCTAAAACTGTAAAAAGAGCAGCACGGTAGCACTTTTCTTTTCATGTACAATGTTAAATTAGGTTGCTGTTACTTCCGTCCTTGTTATTGCAGAATGCAGCCTTTTGACAGCATGTACTAAAGTCGTTATTCTACACTTGCATTAGTCCCCTCGTCTGTTGATTTGCATTTAGGCTGTGACAACGAAAAGGCAGCAGACATACCTACAGTATGTTCTATATCGTGGTGCTCCTATTGGTTTACCCCGCTGCCTAGGCAGCGAACAGCCTGAGACAGAATTATGCACACACCTGCAGCCAATAGGAGTACAGGTGTCCCTAGAAGACGGGACTAGACTGGACTAGACTGAAGAAGCCAAGAAGAGACGAAGACTCAGGACGAAGATAGCACCGTCGATTTCCAGTTCTCGAAGTCGTCCGATAATGAGCACACCGGGAAGTTTTCCACCCCCAAAAGCTCTTTTCAGAGCTCAATGCTGCTGTGCCTCCATGGGGGCTGTGGACTCGCACAACTTATGTTTCGTGTGTTTGGGTTCACAGCACGCCAAGGACGGCATCAGCGATCCCCCTATTTGCGCCAGCTGCGCCCTCCTTCCATTGAAGGAGAGGAAGCAGCGCTGGGCATTCTTTAAGGAGGATATCCCTTTAGAGGACATGCTATTGGTGTTAGCCTCAGCTTCTGAGGCATCATCCGAGGGCAGCGACTCTGGAGAAGACAGGGATTATGGGGATGAGATGGATATTCCTATGGAACAATCCGTACCTCTGACCCAAAACTTCAAGACCCCCTTTCCTTTGGAGAGTGAGAGGTCTTGTACTTCCCTGGGCATTGACGACACGGGCTCAGAGAGATCAGTAGCCCTGTCCTTCGCTGCAGTCTCTCTGCGCTCAGACTTTCCTGGGCTCATTGAGAGGGCTGCTTGACGTTTAGAGATAGCGCTGCCCCCCATTCCCGCCTGACCGGATGTGGACATGATGGAGGGCGGTCCCTATTCTCGGCCAAGGAGGGCGGTGGAGCCTTTGGCTCCAGCAATGCCCTCGCTTGCAAAATACGTCGAAGGCTCATGGGAGGCGCCTCTGGCGGCGCGTTCGCCGGCCAAGGCATACCTCCCATTTACCAGAGTGGAGGGAAGGCAACAGGGCTTCACTAAGGGAATCCCCAGGCTAGAGAGCGCCCTGGCTGCGTATCTCGTGCCGGGTTCGAGTCCCTGGCCCTCTTCCAAGAAGGCCACTCTGCCGACGCAGAAAGACCGTTTCACAGCACAGCTGGTGGAAAAGTATTTTACGTTGGGGGCCCAAGCTGTAGCAGCAGCGAATAACATTGCCCTCCTATCGGCCTCTCTGTCCCGTCTAACCACGGGTAAGACTGAGCTCGGCAGTGAGGAGGTGGAAGAGGCGTCCAGGATTTCTGGTGCTATTCTTCACCTGACACAGGCGTCAGCTGTCTGTGCGGGGAGGTCCATGGCCACTTCGGTGGTCGCAGAGCGACACCTATGGCTGTCACTGACAACCATGAAAGAAGCAGACAGAGCGTCACTTCTGAACGCCCCCTTCTCTGACGATGGATTCTTCGGAGTCGCTGTCAAAGAGGCGACGGAGCGCTTCACGAAGCTCGACGAGGAGATGAAGCAGCTGGCCAGACACCTGCCACTGGCAGGGACAGCAGGCCACGTGATTACAAAACAGTCCACCTCCACCGCCTCTAGTAGAGCAGGGTAGAGAATGGAGGATGGCACAGCGACGAGTTCGACTGCGCCCGCTATTCCCCCCCACCCTTCTGTTGAGGGTACGGAGAATAATGTTTTTTGTTAATGTGTGCAATAAAGAGTTGGTTCCACCTGACTTTGTCAAAAAAGAGCCCCTTTTCCATAATACATCCGAGAGCGTTCGACCTTCCTCACTCTCTCTCTCTCTCTCTCTCTCTCTCTCTCTCTCTCTCTCTCTCTCTCTCTCTCTCTCTCTCTCACACACCACTCTGAGTGCAGCTCAGCCCACCAAAGGTGTGTAACTGAGCGCACACATGAGGCGGGAGTGCTGTAGTGAGTATCTCACATAGCAGGCTGCAGTCTCAACCAGATAATGGCATGATGACGTGACCGCTATTCAGGGATGGCGCTCTGTCTCAGGCTAACGCCTCAGTCAGTGCAGTTCAGACCTGTGCTGCGTTCACGGAGGGCCGGAATTCTACGGTTACGTGTTTAACCAACATATCGGCACCCCCGTTTCTCTCAGAACGCGCTGATGTTCACCACTCTGAGTGTAGCTCAGCCCACCAAGGGTGCGTACAGTAGCTGAGCACACACATGAGGCGAGTGTGTTAAAGGTAACAAGGCACCACCTTGCTTTACCTCATGAAGACCTCACATTGCAGACTCCTAGGAGTACTGCAGTGAAGGCCTCACATAGTAGATTGCAGTCACAGCCAATTAATGGAATGATGACTCAATTGCTCTCTGGTTACGGCGCTCTGTCTCAGGCTAACACCTCAGTCAGTGCAGTTCAGACCCGTGCTTCGTTCACGGAGGGCCGGAATACTACGGTTACGAGTTTAACCAACGTATTGGCGCCCCTGTTTCTCTCAGAACGCGCTGTCCTTTCTTGGGAGGCCCGCCTTGGGCTGTTCCACCACTTCAGTGCTGGGGAACAGCGGCGGCGAGGGCCATCGAGGAATACAGGTCCTTCCTACTGAATGTACCACAGCTTCGCGCTCTTCCGCTTTCTCTACATTGCTGGGAGTGGCGACGAAGCTGTACCCTCTCACGCTGGCTAGACCAGACGTTGCAGAAGGTTTATGCCATCCAATTCCATCGGACCCCTCCCCCATTCAGGGGGGTGGTGGAGACGGTGATGAAAACGCCTGAAAAAGTCGCCGCTCTCGTTGCAGAGATTATGGAACTTTTGGCGAAGGAGGCGGTCACAGTAGTTCCCTGGGAGCAAAGGAACAAAGGGCTATATTCGCCCTATTTCCTATTCGTCCTATTTCTCAACTAGAGCGTAGCCAAACGGCCCTTCCAAATGCTAACGACAAAACGTCTACTGGAATGTGTCCAGAAGGGAGACTTTTGTACGAGCATAGACCTAAAGGACGCGTACTTTCATGTGCCGGTGCAGCCGCGTCACAGAAACTTTCTGCGATTCGCCTTTCAAGGGGTGGCGTACGAGTTCACGAGGATGCCATTCGGGGACGCCCTGGCACCTCGCACGTTTTCCAAGTGTCTGGAGGCGGCATTGGAACCATTGCATCGTCAGGGAATAAGGCTACTAGCCTACCTAGACGACCTACTGGTTCTCGCCCCGTCAGCAGAGCTGGCATTCACTCACACGACACAGACAGTGATTCATCTCACGCGTCTGGGGTTCGCTGTGAATTGAGAAAAGAGCGCACCCTGGCCCAGTCATCAGATTGTCTACCTGGGGATACAACTAGACATTGTAATGATGAGGGCTCGAATTTCGGACCCTTGAAGGGTAGCCCTGTTGCTAGCCCTGAGAAGGTTTCGTCCGAATCACACGGTAACGGCGCTGTCAATCATGTCACTCTTGGGTCTCATGTTGTCAGCCCGTTTCGTGGTCCCGCTGGGACTCCTGCGCATGCGCAGGATGCAGCGATGGTTCGCCCAACTAAGACTAGACCCAGTGCGACAACGTCGTCGGTTGGTGGTGGTTCCTCTCTCGCTCAACCGGACCACAGTAGCCTACATAAATCGCCTGGAAGGAGTCAGGTCTCCTGCACTCCACCAGTCGGCGGAGGAATTGTGGCTGTGGGCTCACGAGCACCTTCGCTCGTTGAGAGCAGCACACATTCCAGGCTACTTGAACGTGGGAGCAGACCTCATGTCTCGAGGGGGTCCTCGAGACGACGAGTGGCGTCTGCACCCGGACATTGTTCTCCAAATTTGGAAACAGTTCGGGAGAGCTGAGGTGGATCTATTCGCATCACGTGTGAACGCGCATTGTCCTCTATGGTTCTCTCTAAGGGATCAGGACGAACCGCCACTGGGGAGGGACGCGTTTGCGCACCGACCGTGGCCGAGAGTTCTCCTGTATGCATTCCCACTGCTGGCCTGCATTCTCCTACTGTTAGCCAGGGTGAGATCAGGCGGGCTGTCAATCATATTGGTGGCTCCCGATCGCCCAGGGGCTTCATGGTTCGCAGAGATTCAGATGTTGATTGCGCCACCTTGGCCAATTCCACATCAACGGGACGCGTTGACTCAGGCGGGAGGTGCGATAGGGCAATTGCTCATAATCAGCCAACCACTGAAAGCTTGGCTCCTGAGAGGGACAGGCTAGAGCGCCGTGGGTTATCTGATTCTGTAATCAGGACCATACAGGGTTCACGTGCCAGTTCCACTTCCAGGGTTTATGCCAGCAGATGGAACGTTTTTTCACAGTGGTGTGCCACAGAAAATGTGGACCCCGTGTGCTGTCAGGTAGAGAGTGTTCTCTCGTTCCTGCAGTGTTTATTTGATAAGCAATGTTCGCCCGCCACCATTAAGGTGTTTGCAGCGGCGATTTCGGCTTGTCATGAGGGGTTTGGCAGAGACACTGTCTTCAGCCACCCTCTGGTGAAACGTTTCCTTTTGGGAACAAGGCGGCTTAGGCCAACGCCTAGAGCCACGCTTCCTCAGTGGGATTTGGCTCTGGTACTCGAAGCGCTCTGCGAGCCGCCGTTCGAACCATTGAATCAGATTCCCCTCAAGATGCTGTCTTTGAAGACGGCACTGTTGCTCGCTTTGACTACTGCTAAGCGTGTCAGTGATTTGTGTGCTCTTTCGACGAGACCCGGCATTCTTTCGCCGATTTGAGTAGAGCGGTGTTACGTCCTAACCCGGCATTTATGCCGAAGGTTATTAAGAGCTCATATAGATCACAGACCGTGGAGCTGTGGGCTTTTTCTCCCCCTCCCTATGGGGAGAGGAGAGAGGAAAGGCTCCATCGCCTGTGCCCAGTGCGCGCTTTGGCGTGTTACTTTGAGCGCACAGCAGCGATTAGGTCATCGCCTCAGCTGTTTTTGTGTCACGGTGTGGCTGCACTAGGTAGACCACTTTCGAAACAGCATCTGTCTCATTGGCTTTGCGAAGGCATTGAGACAGCTTATGAGGCAGCGGGGCGACAATTGCCTCAGGGTATAAGAGCTCACTCCACTCGTGGAGTAGCGGCTTCTACTGCCCTTTTCAGAGGAACAGGGGTAGAGGATATCTGTGCAGCGGCGTCGTGGTCGTCACCGTCTCCATTTATCCGGTTCTATCTCTTGGATATGTCTTCTAACTCTTTGGCTCAGTCTGTACTCAGCGTGGCTGAGGGGAGGACTTGAGGTAAGAGAGAGGAATGCAGGACCGAGGAGACTGGTCTCTTTCAGGTCCGCTTCTGATAGAGAGACATGTTTTAGCATGACTCCTGACTGACATGTTCAGTACAGTAGAAGGCATGTATTGATCTGCCCACCAGTGAAGAACTGGGTTGCGACGGAATGATGAGGGATAATAGCAGTAACCTAGGTTACGGTACTATTAGACCGGTCATGACAATTTTGACGGAATGTGACGTCATCTATCTGCTTGTTCAGATTAGTATGAATCATGTTCTGGGATCTGCCCACTAATCTCTGGGGTTCCATTGATTGAGTGGGGCGGGCTACCGTGTACACGATGTAGAGTGACACTTTGTGTCATTCCATTAGTGGTCGGTATTGTTGTAACAGGATATTGAGGTACCATCTATCTGCTAGTACAGATTAGTATGGCCCATATTCTGGTTATCTGCCCACCAGACATTGGTGATGCCATTGGACTAGGTGGGGCGGATTTGAACCGAGGACGCAGTATATTGTGACACAATGTGTTACAGTACTGCGGGACTTGGTCGCAGCTATTGATAGGCCCGACCTTTTCATTTCGATGGGAAGTGTTGGGCTCGGCAGGGAGTACATTTTGGAGCGTTGCACTCCGCCTTAAACCAATAGGAGCAGAGCTCCCCTATGGGGCGGAGCTCCACGATATAGATCGATAGTTACCGGAGTTGTAACTCCAGTTCTATGAGTGGAGCGGAGCCCAATAGGACTTAAGGCCCTGCCGACCCTCTCTAGTCTCACTGAAGATAATTTCTCGGGAGGCTGATTGAGGGGAAGCGTCCCGTCTTATAGGGACACATGTACTCCTATTGGCTGCAGGTGTGTGCATAATTTTGTCTCAGGCTGTTCGCTGCCTAGGCAGCGGGGTAAACCAATAGGAGCAGAGCTCCCCTATGGGGCTCCGCTCCACTCATAGAACTGGAGTTACACTCCGGTAACTATCGTTTTAGTAGGGAAGTTTGGTAGAGTGACCTGATTTGTTAAACAGATTGTGAACCCAAAAGTGTAAGTTTGATTCTAGAGTGTAGGGGCAGATTTATGTCATCTTGTCTTCAGAAGATTTTATTAGCTATTTACTTTATTTAGTCTGATCAGTGAAACAATTCTCATTCTTGACAATGTGCTAAAATATAGGGTAATTAGTGTGATAGTCAGCAAGAACACTAATGTTATTCACCACACTTACTGGATTATTCCACTTCTTCCCAGTTCTGCCAGTGTAATAGCATATTTGAAATATAGAAATCTGATATGCCTACTTATGTCTTTGAAAATGATTTATATGAGGCTATGTATTTCTGTAACCATTCATTGACAGTTTTGAATAAGTCATACATATAAGCATTGAATATTAAATTCTCCAGGAATCAAATATACTCCAGGAATTAACTTTTCAGGGAAGTCAGGAACAAATATACACAATCAGTTAGGAAAGCAAAGGCTAGCTTTTTCAAACAGAAATGTGCATCCTGTAGCACTAACTCCAAAAAGTTTTGGGACACTGTAAAGTCCATGGAGAATAAGAGCACCTCCTCACAGCTGCCCACTGCACTGAGGCACACTGTCACCACCAATAAATCTAAGATAATCGAGAATTTCAATAAGCATTTTGCTACGGCTGGCCATGCTTTCCACCTGGCTACCCCTACCTCGGCCACCAGCTCTGCACCCTCCGCTGCAACTTGCCCATGCCCCCCGCTTCTCCTTCACCCAAATTCAGATAGCTGATGTTCTGAAAGAGCTGCAAAATCTGGACCCCTACAAATCAGCTGGGCTAGACAATCTGGACCCTTTCTTTCTAAAATTAGCCGCAGAAATTGTAGCAAGCCCTGTTACTAGCCTGTTCAACCTTTCTTTCGTATCATCTGAGATCCCCAGAGATTGGAAAGCTGCCGCGGTCATCCCCCTCTTCAAAGGGGGTGACACTCTAGATCCAAACTGTTACAGACCTATATCCATCCTGCCCTGCCTTTCGAAAGTATTTGAAAGCCAAGTTAACAAACAGATCACCGACCATTTCGAATCCCACCGTACCTTCTCCGCTATGCAATCTGGTTTCCGAGCTGGTCATGGGTGCACCTCAGCCACGCTCAAGGTCCTAAACGGTATTATAACCACGATCGATGGAAGACAGTACTGTGTAGCCGTCTTCATCGACCTGGCCAAGGCTTTCGACTCTGTCGATCACCGCATTCTTATTGGCAGACTAAATAGCCTTGGTTTCTCAAATGACTGCCTCGCCTGGTTCACCAACTACTTCTCAGATAGAGTTCAATGTGTCAAATCGGAGGGCCAGTTATCTGGACCTCTGGCAGTCTCTATGGGGGTGCCACAGGGTTCAATTCTCGGGCCAACTCTATTCTCTGTGTATATCAATTGCTGCTGGTGACTCTCAGATCCAACTCTACGCAGACGACACCATTTTGTATACATCTGGCCCTTCATTGGACACTGTGTTAACAAACCTCCAAACGAGCTTCAATGCCATACAACACTCCTTCCGTAGCCTCCAACTGCTCTTAAACGCTAGTAAAACTAAATGCATGCTCTTCAATCGAACGCTGCTTGCACCTGCCCGCCCGACTAGAATCACTACTCTCGCGCGGTCTGACTTAGAATATGTGGACAACTACAAATACCTAGGTGTGTGGTTAGACCGTAAACTCTCCTTCCAGACTCACATTAAGCATCTCCAATCCAAAGTTAAATCTAGAATCGGCTTCCTATTTCACAACAAAGCCTCCTTCACTCATGCTGCCAAACATGCCCTCGTAAAACTGACTATCCTACCGATCCTTGACTTCGGCGATGTCATTTACAAAATAGCCTCCAACACTCTACTCAGCAAATTGGATGTAGTCTATCACAGTGCCATCCGTTTTGTCACCAAAGCCCCATATACTACCCAACATTGTCACCTGTACGCTCTCGTTGGCTGGCCCTCACTACATTTTCGTCGCCAATCCCACTGGCTCCAGGTCATCTATAAATCTCTCCTAGGCAAATCCCCGCCTTATCTTAGCTCATTGGTCACCATAGCAACACCCACCCGTAGTATGCGCTCCAGCAGGTATATCTCACTGGTCATCCCCAAAGCCAACACCTCCTTTGGCCGCCATTCCTTCCAGTTCTCTGCTCCTAATGACTGGAACGAACTGCAAAAATCTCTGAAGCTGGAGACTTTTATCTCCCTCACTAACTTTAAGCATCAGTTGTCAGAGCATCTTACCAATCACTGCACCTGTACACAGCCCATCTGTAATTAGCCCACCCAACTACCTCATCCCCATATTGTTATTTATTTTTACTCATTTGCACCCCAGTATCTCTATTTGCACATCATCTTCTGCACATCTATCACTCCAATGTTAATACTAAATTGTAATTATTTTGCGCTATAGCCTATTTATTGCCTTACCTCCATAACTTACTACATTTGCACACACTGTATATAGATTTTCTATTGTGTTATTGACTGTACGTTTTGTTTATCCCATATGTAACTCTGTGTTGTTGTTGTTGTTTTTATCGCACTGCTTTGCTTTATCTTGGCCAGGTCGCAATTGTAAATGAGAACTTGTTCTCAACTGGCTTACCTGGTTAAATAAAGGTGACATTTTAGTGTTGTGCACATGCTAGGCAGAGATGGTAGGGGGACTCACAACTCATAAACATCATCTTTAGTCTATGCAGAGTAAGATGATGGCAGGGATCTTCAACAAGTAGACATCAACCACCTGAATATTGATATTCATTAGATTTTTCTTGAAGGTTCGGTGATTTTGAGAAATGTATTGTTATAACAATAACATTTTCTAACACCCAGCACTTGGGAAACATAGATCAGGGATGGCCAACCCTCCTGGAGAGCTAGCAGGGTTTTCTTTCAGCCCTATTTCAAAGAGATAGTTCACCCACATTAAAAAATATAGAACGTTTGTGTCCTAACCTTGAAAGCAGTCTATGGATAAGCAGACTGCATTCTATGATTTGGTTACCCACTGCCATCAACCATTACTATAAAACTGTCCTGTGCAGAGCCTTGGTGTAGTGGTAACTCTCCCCGGCACGTCGCATACAACGTTCCAGAAGAGAACAGGGATCAGTCCCTGCATCAAGCCTTCGCAATGTTTCTAGCATGTGCCTGTCTCCCTATCTCATTTCATTACTGCCTGAATAAAAGTGTCAAACCAGCTTGCATACTTTACATTTCATCCCCCCAAAAAATCTCAAAGTAACAAAGTCGTTGAATTTTGAGTGTACATTTAATGTTCAAAGCATCCTGAGTACATCTAATTTCAATTTCTAATGGCAGCCCTGTGGTGGGGAGGGAGAGAGAGATAGATAGAGAGAGAAAAGCCAGTGGGAGGGAGGGAGGGAGGGAGGGAGGGAGGGAGGGAGAGAGAGAGAGAGAGAGAGAGAGAGAGAGAGAGAGAGAGAGAGAGAGAGAGAGAGAGAGGACACTGTCACATGTTACACACCTCCATACCTCCATACACACTGACATAGTTTATTTGATGTTTGAGACCTGTATTTTCCCCTCTCTCTGTGAAGGGTATGAAAACATACTTTGCATAATCCAATGGTTTGCCCAGTAAGGTGACCTATAGGGAAGTGAAGAGGAGGATTCCTCATCACTGCGTGACACCTCTTCCATTACTATTAGAAATACAAGGACCACTACTCCTAGGGAGGGAGGGAGGGAGGGAGGGAGGGAGGGAGGGAGAGGGGAGAGAGAGAGAGAGAGAGAGAGAGAGAGAGAGAGAGAGAGAGAGAGAGAGAGAGAGAGAGAGAGAGAGAGAGAGAGAGAGAGAGAGAGAGAGAGAGAGAGAGAGAGAGAGAGAGAGAGAGAGAGAGAGGGAGAGAGGAGAGAGAGAGGGAGGGAGGGAGAGAGAGAGGGAGGGAGAGGGAGAGAGACAGAAGAGCTGTTGGGGAGGGTGAGATGGAGAGAGAGAAGAGCCGAGAGAGAGAGAGAGAGAGAGAGAGAGACAGAGAGAGAGAGAGACAGAGACAGAGATCAGGGATGGCCAACCCTCCTGGAGAGCTAGCAGGGTTTTCTTTCAGCCCTATTTCAAAGAGATAGTTCACCCACATTAAAAAATATAGAACGTTTGTGTCCTAACCTTGAAAGCAGTCTATGGATAAGCAGACTGCAATCTATGATTTGGTTACCCACTGCCATCGACCATTAGTATAAAACTGTCCTGTGCAGAGCCTTGGTGTAGTGGTAACTCTCCCCGGCACGTCGTATACAACGTTCCAGAAGAGAACAGGGATCAGTCCCTGCCTCCAGCCTTCCCACTGTTTCTAGCATGTGCCTGTCTCCCTATCTCATTTCATTACTGCCTGAATAAAGTGTCAAACCACCTAACAAAGATGTCGAAAAAAATATTTGCATACCCCCAAAAAAATCTCAAAGTAACAAAGTCGTTGAATTTTGAGTGTACATTTAATGTTCAAAGCATCCTGAGTACATCTAATTTCCCACCCTGGTCATAGGCCTAAGCCATGTAAAAAAATACAAAAATAGAAATTAGCTTTAAAACAGTCCCCCACTAGAGATTGTGCCAGGGGGCAATGAAATTCACATAGCTAATCTCACTCCAAGCTTTCTTCAAAAGTTGGCAGCCCTGTGGTGGGGAGGGAGAGAGAGATAGATAGAGAGAGAAAAGCCAGTGGGAGGGAGGGAGGGAGGGAGGGAGGGAGAGAGAGAGAGAGGAGAGAGAGAGAGAGAGAGAGAGAGAGAGAGAAGACACTGTCACATGTTACACACCTCCATACACACTGACATATTTACTTTGATGTCTGAGACCTGTATTTTCCCCTCTCTCTGTGAAGGGTATGAAAACATACTTTGCATAATCCAATGGTTTGCCCAGTAAGGTGACCTATAGGGAAGTGAAGAGGAGGGAGGGAGGGAGAGAGGGAGAGAGGGAGAGAGGGAGAGAGAGGGAGGGAGGGAGAGGGAGAGAGACAGAAGAGCTGTTGGGGAGGGAGAGATGGAGAGAGAAAAGAGCCGGTAGAGAGAGAGAGAGAGAGAGAGAGAGAGAGAGAGAGAGAGAGAGAGAGAGAGAGAGAGAGAGAGAGAGAGAGACAGAGAGAGACAGAGAGAGACAGAGACAGAGAGAGAAGAGCCGGTAGGGAGGGAGAGAGAGAGAGATGGAGAGAGACTGGGGAGGAGGAGAGAGAGACAGAAGTGGATCCCTCCTCTCTCAGAAAAGATAACTGTCACAAACTGTCACCATCCATCTCTCATTATCACGTCTAAATGTCCTGACCCATCCTGGGTGGGCGCTAACTGGGGTAGAGGAGGAGACCTCTGCCAACTCACAGCTCAGACAGCTCATATAATGCCTCACTTGATTGGGTGTGATCAGAACCATGTATTTAGAGAGTTGGGCCAATGTGGTTTCTGCATTATGATGCATTTACATGACACTTCAGCATTCTATGGCAGCCATGATAGCTCCCCATTAACATTCCATGGGGAATATTTAAACAATGCTATGTAACTGAATGTCTAGAATCAGAACAATATTCAACACGCTCTAAATACAGTATATGGCTCTGCATGTGAATAATGAGTAACAAGGGACGACACGTTACATTGAGTTGCACAGATACCTGTTTGTGGTAATGTCCGTGTTAACTACTTCTAATAATGTCTGTCTATAATGTGTGTGTTGTGTATTTGCGAGACAGGCCTGTCTGCATGCTGAGGGTCAC
Source organism: Coregonus clupeaformis (assembly GCF_020615455.1). NCBI lineage: Eukaryota > Metazoa > Chordata > Actinopteri > Salmoniformes > Salmonidae > Coregonus > Coregonus clupeaformis. Next base: position 29,164 of record NW_025534016.1, on the reverse strand, counting down.
ATGGACGACGGTCTGACCCTTCAGCGTTGTCAACACGAGGAGGCGCGGGCTGTACGCATCATCAGGAACACCACCGTCCTCTTCAGCCACTTCATCAAGTAGGGATGTGTGTGTGTATGTGTGTGTGTTAGTGTGTGTGTGTGTGTGTGTTAGTGTGTGTGTGTGTGTGTGTGTGTGTGTGTGTGTTAGTGTGTGTGTGTGTGTGTGCTGCATTGGTAACCTAGACAGTTTAAGGACCGTCATCTATTCCAGAAAATACAGAACACAGTTGGACTAATTTTGTATGAGCTAGTTGGTGCCTGAAGCAGGATCATACATTAGTGGTTCTATATCTTGACTGCTCCTGAATGCTCCTGAATGCTCCTGAATGCTCCTGAATACTACTGAATGCTCCTGAATACTACTGAATGCTCCTGAATGCTACTGAATGCTCCTGAATGCTACTGAATGCCAAGACGATTTACATTAACTTGCGCAAGAGAGATCCAATCACAGCTGCAGAAGCGATGGCAATTTTCCTGCTTTTGTGTGATTAGGCATGGATTAGCTCTCATGAAATTAGCCTTCCGGTGGATTCACTTCCAGTGACTGATATCGGAAACTATCTGCTGTAGTATTTGTGCGATGTAATTTGAAAACAATTGAGGTGATTTGAGACAATTGTGGATAAGTGATATTAATGTAGCCTATCAACAGTACATTTGTTTTATGTCACTCTCTTTTTCCCTCTGTTTATCCCTCTCTCCTTCCTCCTTTTCTCACTCTTCCTCTCCCCCCAACCTCTCCCTGCCCCCCTCCCCTAGGGGTCTTGACAGTATAGGGGGGGATAAGAATGTGGAGGTGTCCCTGCCTAACTTTGACGAGGTGTTGCAGACTCTGGATGATCTGATTGAGTACTTCAAACAGCCCGACTCAGAGCTGGAACATGAGGAGAAACAGACTCTGCTGAGATCTCTCATCAAACGACAGGACCTCTTCAAAGACGAGGTGAGCTCCCAGGGCTCTGGGACCTCAGGTTTAATCAGGGTTAAAGGCAGTGCTTAATTTGAGCTGGATCCTGCTGGAACAGGATCCGGCACCTCTCAATTCAAATGGATCCTGCTGAAAAGAGAAGATTAATCAGTCTGTAGGCTACCAAATATGTTATCAACTTCCAAATAGGCCTATTGAGAGAACAGTATTGTTTTACAGTAAAACAAGAGAGAGATAGACTTTTAGCAAGAGAGCATCGGCCATCACAGGTGAGTGAGCTGTGCATTATTGGGTGAGTCAGTGAAACTGGAAAGCTTTTTTGGGACTATAATTTTCTCCTCATATTGTACAATAGTGGGGAAAAAAAGTATTTAGTCAGCCACCAATTGTGCATTTTCTCCCACTTAAAAAGACGAGAGATGCCTGTAATTTTCATCATAGGTACACGTCAACTATGACAGACAAATTGAGAAAGAAAAATCCAGAAAATCACATTGTAGGATTTTTAATGAATTTATTTGCAAATTATGGTGGAAAATAAGTATTTGGTCACCTACAAACAAGTAAGATTTCTAGCTCTCACAGACCTGTAACTTAAAGGCTCCTCTGTCCTCCACTCGTTACCTGTATTAATGGCACCTGTTTGAACTTGTTATCAGTATAAAAGACACCTGTCCACAACCTCAAACAGTCACATTCCAAACTCCACTATGGCCAAGACCAAAGAGCTGTCAAAGGACACCAGAAACAAAATTGTAGACCTGCACCAGGCTGGGAAGACTGAATCTGCAATAGGTAAGCAGCTTGGTTTGAAGAAATCAAATGTGGGAGCAAAAATCCCAGAACCACACGGGGGGACCTAGTGAATGACCTGCAGAGAGCTGGGACCAAAGTAACAAAGCCTACCATCAGTAACACACTACGCCGCCAGGGACTCAAATCCTGCAGTGCCAGACGTGTCCCCCTGCTTAAGCCAGTACATGTCCAGGCCCGTCTGAAGTTTGCTAGAGTGCATTTGGATGATCCAGAAGAGGATTGGGAGAATGTCATATGGTCAGATGAAACCAAAATAGAACTTTTTGGTAAAAACTCAACTCGTCGTGTTTGGAGGACAAAGAATGCTGAGTTGCATCCAAAGAACACCATACCTACTGTGAAGCATGGGGGTGGAAACATCATGCTTTGGGGCTGTTTTTCTGCAAAGGGACCAGGACGACTGATCCGTGTAAAGGAAAGAATGAATGGGGCCATGTATCGTGAGATTTTGAGTGAAAACCTCCTTCCATCAGCAAGGGCATTGAAGATGAAACGTGGCTGGGTCTTTCAGCATGACAATGATCCCAAACACACCGCCCGGGCAAAGAAGGAGTGGCTTCGTAAGAAGCATTTCAAGGTCCTGGAGTGGCCTAGCCAGTCTCCAGATCTCAACTCCATAGAAAATCTTTGGAGGGAGTTGAAAGTCCGTGTTGCCCAGCGACAGCCCCAAAACATCACTGCTCTAGAGGAGATCTGCATGGAGGAATGGGCCAAAATACCAGCAACAGTGTGTGAAAACCTTGTGAAGACTTACAGAAAACGTTTGACCTGTGTTATTGCCAACAAAGGGTATATAACAAAGTATTGAGAAACTTTTGTTATTGACCAAATACTTATTTTCCACCATAATTTGCAAATAAATTCATAAAAAATCCTACAATGTGATTTTCTGGAATTTTTTTTCTCATTTTGTCTGTCATAGTTGATGTGTACCTATGATGAGAATTACAGGCCTCTCTCATCTTTTTAAGTGGGAGAATTTGCACAATTGGTGGCTGACTAAATACATTTTTCCCCCACTGTAGTCAAAGCAATGAAAAGGGCTGTCTGGTTCCTCAATAAATACACAAAGATTTCGTGACCTTGGGACTATAAGGTTCTATCGGCACAACGCATCGTTTTTCGATTTTGAGCATCAAAGTTTTCACATCCCAGATCTCAGAACTGTTTTGTAGTGAAAGTGAATTCTTCTTTGTCCCACCTCTGGCTAAAAGAGACTCCCACCAGATATGTAAATGTACCTATTTTCATGTAGGAAGTTCTAGAAACATGTATCACTGCACCGACTCACATAATGACTCATTATGGTATCCTATTCCCTATGTAGTGCACTACTTTTGACCAGGGCCCATAAAGCTCAGGTCAAAAGTAGTGCACTATATATGGAATAGGGTGCCATTGGGGATGCAACCATTGTATGACCAGCCTGGTGTTTGTGTGTGTGTTTCAGGGCATGCTGGCCCTGCTGGTAAAGTGCATCGACCGTCTCAACCTGTACAACAGTGCTGCCCACTTTGGAGAGCATGCTGGGGAAGAGGCTGGGGCGGCATGGAAGAACATCCTCAATCTACTCTACCAACTACTGGGTAAGAGAGATGGAACTTAGGGTTCTGTGTCACCTCTAAACACCCCTCTGCACGCACGCATGCACACACACATACTTCCCTGAGCCCCATCTGAACAGTGACATAACAGTTATTTTATTTACAGGGGAGGGAGGGAGAGAGAGAGAGAGAGAGAGAGAGAGAGAGAGAGAGAGAGAGAGAGAGAGAGAGAGAGAGAGAGAGAGAGAGAGAGAGAGAGAGAGAGAGAGAGAGAGAGAGAGAGAGAGAGAGAGAGAGAGAGAGAGAAGAGAGAAGAGAGAGAGAGAGAGAGAGAGAGAGGAGAGAGAGAGAGAGAGAGAGAGAGAGAGAGAGAGAGAGAGAGAGAGAGAGAGAGAGGGGATGAAGCTTCATCACATAAATAAAAAGTGACCCGTTCTTAACACCCTGTCCTGTCTGCGCTCTGGGCACTGTGATGTCATGATGCAGTGTCCAGGCAGTGGATGCATCACAAATGGCACCCTATTCCCTATATAGTGCACTAGTTTTGACCACAGCGCATAGGGCTCTAGTCAAAAGTAGTGCACTATATAGGGAATAGGGTGCCGTTTTGGACGTGCATAGTGAGACAAGGGAGGCTGTTAACACCAGTCAGATAAATGTTCAAAACCCAGACAACTTTATTTACAAATAGTCAGTTACAAATGCTTTATCACTGATCTCTAGCCTTGACGTGTCATACTTTCATCTCATGGTCAGAAGAGGAGGGGCAAGGTCTCTGCTGTGACAAACTACCCTAAGAAGTTTGAGCAGAGCCATATACAGTGCATTATCTGTCTATATGTAGTCTGGTGGTGCTGTTGTTCACCATTTGTTGTGTTGATGTCATAGAGGCAGAAACCGGTCCATCATTTTAACGCGTTCCCCTTAGTTCACCTTGACTGCACTCATATTCAAATCCTCTACACACACACACACACACACACACACATCCTCTTGCACACAGGCACACACACCTCACTGAAAACAGCCCAGACTTCCTCTCACTAAACCAACATAGGGGTCACCCTGAAGGATGCAGTCTGAGGACAGAGAGAAAAGAGAGAGAGGAGAGAAGAGAGAGAGGAGAGATAGAAAGAGATAGGAGAGATGAGAGAGAGAGAGAGAGAGAGTCAGACAGTGTTCTCTGTGAGTTTGTGTTGACGAATGGCTCTGCGTTGAGGGGTATGAATTAGCTGACAGATTATGCTGTTAAACTATCCCACAGGCATTATCAGTCTGCTGTCCCTAAGGCTAATGCTGAATAATGACTGGGTGAGGAGACAGCTAGATATCAAACATAGACAAGAGGTCTAAAAATAGACTTGTCAGCCTCTGCCTCTCTCTCACCCTCTCACCCCTCTGCAATGTCTGCATCACTCTTTCATCCCTGTCAACCCCTCCTCCTCACCCCTCTTTCCCTCACTCACCCCTCTATCTCCCTCTATTCACCTCTCTCTCCAGCCTCTCTGATCAAAGGGAACCGGAACAACTGTACCCAGTTCTCCAGGAACCTGGACTGGCTGGTCAGCAAGCTGGAGAGACTGGAGTCCTCATCAGGTACCCTACACAGTACATAGAGAGTTCAAGCATTTCGTTACACCCACAATAACATCTGCTAAATATGTGTATGCGACCAATACATTTGATTTGATTTGGTCATAGAGAGTTCATAGAGAGTTTACATTTAAATATTGGGTATGGAATTGTTTGTTTATGTAGTCAAATGCCTTGTATTCATAGCTAGCTAATTGTATGCTGTGTGTGTCTGGTGTAAGTAAACATGAAGCCTATTATGAGAGTATTTCTATAACTGTAAATAAAGTAGCCTTTCTTACAAAGGTCTGTAGCATGATCTCCCAGTAGTTTTAGCCTGTTTTTCCTCATGTATTGTGGAGGTATTCTATTGCATCCTGATAGTCTCCTGATTCTACTCTACTGTAGGTATCCTGGAGGTGCTCCATTGTATCCTGATAGAGTCTCCAGAGGCTCTGAACATCATCCAGAAAGGACACATCAAGTCCATCATCTCCCTGCTCTACAAACATGGACGCAACCACAAGGTCAGCAACAACAACACATTATTTATGTTCTAATAAACTCAATACGAAATACATTCTAATCTAAACATTCTAAAGGTTCTAAATTCCTTCTAAATGTTCTAAACTCAACAGCACATACACACAATACATGTCGAAAGACAATATTGTGCTGTAAACAATGCTATTGTAATCCTTTCTGAGAGAGAGGCAAACACGGGCCAAACATCTTCAGTATGAGCAGCAGTGCTCTGGGCTTTCATTCCTATACCCGGAGGAGATAGTTAACCCGGAGGAGGTAGTTAACCCAGAGGAGGTAGTTAACCCGGAGGAGATAGTTAACCCGGAGGAGATAGTTAACCCAGATGAGGTAGTTAACCCAGAGGAGATAGATAACCCGGAGGAGATGCCCAAAAATGTATGTAAATCAATGCCCAACAATGTATGTAAATCAATGCCCAACAATGTAAATCTGTGGCTATCACAGCTGTCATCGTGGTGTTAACAATAGCCTCAGGCTGCATATCAACATTCCTCTACCTGCTTTACATGCAGTGTTAACTTTTCACCTAACAATATTTGCCCTACTGGGTTAATTGGGTAGTTGGGCATACAGACCCGCATCCCAAATACCACTCTATTCCCTTTGTAGTGCACTACTTTTGACCAGGGCCCGTAGGGAATAGGGTGATATTTGGGATGCAACCCCAGTCTCGTAAACAGCAGGTGTTGGTCCATGCCACGTCGCGGCACAGCACAGGAATTGTAATGACTTTTAACAACCAATAAAGACACGGGCCATGCATGCCCCTCTATGGGTTATTAGCTTAATTTACCCACCCAGGGAGGTAGTAAGGAAGTACTTGGTTGCTAAGTGGCGTGTTATTGTTACACAGAGACAAACCGAAGGGGGGGGAGAGAGAGAGAGAGAGAGAGAGAGAGAGAGAGAGAGAGAGAGAGAGAGAGAGAGAGAGAGAGAGGGAGGGAGGAGGGAGGGAGGAAGGGGGAGAGAGAGAGAGAGAGAGAGAGAGAGAGAGAGAGAGAGAGAGAGAGAGAGAGAGAGAGAGAGAGAGAGAGAGAGAGAGGGAGGGAGGGAAAATAAGGATTGAGGGAGATCGAGAAAGAGCGAACAAGAGAGAAGTATAAAAAATGTATTATTCTATCCTCATTCCCACCAATTTTGGCAGCTATTTTAGATTAATTTTTAGTTTTAGTCTTTTGACTAAAATAGCTTTTAGTATTAGTCACATTTCAGTCATTTAATCCTTGTTAGTTTTTTAGCTCTCTCTCTCTCTCTCTCTCTCTCTCTCTCTCTCTCTCTCTCTCTCTCTCTCTCTCTCTCTCTCTCTCTCTCTCTCTCCTCCTCCCTCTCTCTCTCTCTCTCTCTCTCTCTCTCTCTCTCTCTCTCCCTCCCTCCCCCTCTCTCCCTCTCTCTCTCTCTCTCTCTCTCTCTCTCTCTCTCTCTCTCTCTCTCTCTCTCTCTCTCTCTCTCTCTCTCTCTCTCCCTCCCTCCCTCCCTCTCCCTCTCTCTCTCTCTCTCTCTCTCTCTCTCTCCCTCCCTCTCTCCCCCCTCCCTCCCTCTCTAGATCCTGGACGTCCTGTGCTCTCTGTGTGTGTGTAACGGGGTTGCAGTGAGAGCCAATCAGAACCTCATCTGTGATCACCTGCTTCCCAAGAGAGACCTGCTCCTCCAGACACGATTGGTCAATGACGTTCAGAGGTAACAGGAAGTAGGAAGTGCCCCACTGTAACCATGCTCCATAGAATTAGAACCAGTTCCGTTCTAATTATATGGTGTAGTCAGTCTAATTATATGGTGTAATCATTATAATTCTATGGTGTTCTCTGCAACATATCCTTGTTAAAACCCTATCAGTCCCGAGACCCCAGCAAAAATCGGCTTTTCTTTTATGTGACTTTCATTTATCTACATGTCCAGCCCTTATATTTAGCTTCACAATGAAGTGGTTTACCTTTTTTTTTGGGGGGGGGCAACCAGGGCTACAAGTAGAACGCAAAGCTATTTGACATAAATAGTTGCATTCATGAGTTTTATTGACAAATGTCAATAAAGAAAAGGTCAGTCAAAGCAAAAACCTGATGAAAATGAATGTATATGAATTCTGTAAGTACAGAAAGTGTTTGCTCAGTGGGAAATGAATATCCAACTAGTCAGTGACAGCTGTGTTCTATGTAGAAGAACCCCTTGCCTTCTAAGACTATTTTGCAGTTTGTGAGCGTCATAGAGCAAAACCATTCTCAAACCATTCTGACTATACAGACATTTTTGTAAAAAAAACAGTGGCCCGGAACCCTTCAGGATCCACCCTTGTCTCACAAACAACGCTCTAGCTCAGCCCCCTGTTAATCACACAATGGTTGGTACCAACAGATGCAGAAGAAAAAGACGAATCTGATGGTATAACCACAAAAGGCTGTAGCTCAAACACAGTCTGTAGCCCAAATCATGCCGGCGCGATGGCGGGACTCATTGGGTTAATGAACACCATTCATACAACAATGTGCTCCATAACAGCAGGCAATTAGCAAGTTGTTGCTGAAGGGTTAATTACATAAGGCATACATTCACTCTTGATTTACTACTGCACATGTCTTGTTAACTGAATCGGTGTGATTTAATACAAACTCAACACGGATTTTATGACTGCAATATAAAAGAACATGGAATAGAAATATGAATAATGTTTAATCTATCTGTCTGTCTTGCAGCACTGCAGCACACCTTACTTAAAGCCACAATCTTTGACTTTTTTCTCATCTCTCTGTCCTCATCTCTCTGTCTTCATCTCTCTGTCTTCATCTCTCTGTCCTCATCTCTCTGTCTTCATCTCTCTGTCTTCATCTCTCTGTCCTCATCTCTCTGTCTTCATCTCTCTGTCCTCATCTCTCTGTCCTAATCTCTCTGTCTTCATCTCTCTGTCTTCATCTCTCTGTCTTCATCTCTCTGTCTTCATCTCGATGTCTTCATCTCTCTGTCTTCATCTCTCTGTCTTCATCTCTCTGTCTTCATCTCTCTGTCTTCATCTCTCTGTCTTCATCTCTCTGTCTTCATCTCTCTGTCCTCATCTCTCTGTCTTCATCTCTCTGTCCTCATCTCTCTGTCTTCATCTCTCTGTCTTCATCTCTCTGTCCTCATCTCTCTATCTTCATCTCGATGTCCTCTGTTTCCAGTATGAGGCCTAACATCTTCCTAGGAGTGGCGGAGGGTTCAGCCCAGTATAAGAAGTGGTACTTTGAGCTGATGATCGACCAGGTGGACATTACTTTTCTCACATTCATCTATTTCATTGCTTATGTGTTTTGTTTATTGTGTAGTAATAGTATTGCCAGTTTTTATATTTAAAATGTAAGTTGTACTCGCAATTCAGCTCTTCGCTACCACACGTACAATGCCTTGTCTCTCTCTCTCTCTCTCTCTCTCTCTCTCTCTCTCTCTCTCTCTCTCTCTCTCTCTCTCTCTCTCTCTCTCTCTCTCTCTCTCTCTCTCTCTCTCTCTCTCTCTCTCTCTCTCTCTCTCTCTCTCTCTCTCTCTCTCTCTCTCTCTCTCTCTCTCTCTCTCTCAGGTGGACCACTATGTGACCAGCGAGCCGTCCCACCTGCGAGTGGGCTGGGCCTCCACTAAGGGTTATGCCCCCTACCCGGGGGGTGGAGAGGGCTGGGGGGGCAACGGGGTGGGTGACGACCTTTACTCATACAGCTTTGATGGACTCTACCTGTGGTCAGGTATGCTCTCTGGGGTTCTGCATGCCTCTACCTGTGGTCAGGTACAATCTATGAGGTTCTGCATGACTCTACCTGTGTTCAGGTACACTCTCTGGGGTTCTGCATGGCCAGTTGTGTACTTAAGTCGTTTTTTTGTTTTTGTATCTGTACTTTACTTTTACTTCACTATATTCCTAAAGAAAATTATGTACTTTTTACTCCATACATTTTCCCTGACACCCAAAAGTACTCGTTACATTTTGAATGCTTAGCAGGACAGGAAAATGGTCTAATTCACACACTTATCAAGAGAACATCCCTTGTCATCCCTACAGCCTCTGGCCTGGCGGACTCACTAAACACATGCTTCATTTGTAAATTATGTCTGAGTGTTGGAGCGTGCCCCTAGCTATCTGTAAATAAAAAACAACAAGAAAATGGTGCCGTCTGGTTTGCTTAATATAAGGAACTTTAAATGATTTATACTTTTACTTTTACTTTTGATACTGAAGTATATTTTAGCAATAACATTTACTTTTGATACTTAAAACCAAATACTTTTACTGGATGACTTTCACTTTTACTTGAGTCATTTTCTATTAAGGTATCTTTACTTTTAATCAAGTACGACAATTGGGTACTTTTTCCACCACTGTGCATGACTCTGCCTGTGGTCAGGTACATTCTCTGAAGTTCTACATGACTCTACCTGTGTTCTGGTAAGCTCTCTGAGGTTCTGCATGACTCTACCTGAGTTCAGGTAAGCTCTCTGAGGTTCTGCATGACTCTACCTGTGGTCAGGTAAGCTCTCTGAGGTTCTGCATGACTCTACCTACATTTACATTACAGTCATTTAGCAGACACTCTTATCCAGAGCAACTTACAGTTAGTGAGTGCATACATTATTATAAAAAAAATTCTCATACCCCCGTGGGAATCGAACCCACAACCCTGGCGTTGCAAACTCCATGCTCTACCAACTGAGCTACATCCCTGCCGGCCTTTCCCTCCCGAGTGGCGCAGTGGTCTAAGGCACTGCATCGCAGTGCTAGCTGTGCCACTAGAGATCCTGGTTCGAATCCAGGCTCTGTCGTAGCCGGCCGCGACCGGGAGACCCATGGGGTGGCGTACAATTGGCCCAGCGTCGTCTAGGGTAAGGGAGGGAATGGCCGGCAGGGATGTAGCTCAGTTGGTAGAGCATGGCATTTGCAACGCCAGGGTTGTGGGTTCGATTCCAGTATGAAAAAAAAATATATATAATAATGTATGTACTCACTAACTGTAAGTCGCTCTGGATAAGAGCGTCTGCTAAATGACTAAAATGTAAAAATGTACCCTAGACGACACTGGGCCAATTGTGCGCCGCCCCATGGGTCTCCCGGTCGCGGCTGGCTACCACAGAGCCTGGATTCGAACCAGGATCTCTAGTGGCACAGCTAGCACTGCGATGCAGTGCCTTAGACCACTGCGCCACTCGGGACAACTAGAGTACTGTGGTCCTGTGGTCAGGTACATTCTCTGAAGTTCTGCATGACTCTACCTGAGTTCAGGTAAGCTCTCTGAGGTTCTGCATGACTATACCTGTTATCAGGTACACTCTGAGGTTCCGCATGACTCTACCTGTCCTGATTTGACCCTGACCCTTATAATGTCATTTGGGAGTTAAGTCCTGAAATGTGTGTTTCAAGGTTTGGATTTTTAATGTCAAGGGCAGAGACACAGTATTACAAGCGGTAGCTTATATAACTGTTTACATTTTCTGCCATTGTGATGTGAAATGCCACTGCTATTTTGGGAGTTGAAATCCTGAGGTCATCATTTTGTGGTCAAGAGCAAAGGAAAAATAACAGTAAAATAAAATCTCACCCTTGACCAACCATCCCTCATCTGTCACCCGGCCCTCCATCTAAATAGCCCCCAGACTGATTCTGCCCTAGTTTCTCCCAATTATTTATAGATATACTAGATGACTGACAGGGGGCGCTGTGTTGAAGCTATAGAAATGCATTTATTAATGTCTACATTCGTTTCTTCCACGTTTATTCTATACTGAACAAAAATATATAAACGCAACATGCAACAATTTGAGAATGAGTTTTTCCCCACAAAAACGGCTTTATTACAGACAGAAATACTCCTCAGTTTGATCAGCTGTCTAGGTGGCTGGTCTCAGACAATCCCGCAGGTGAAGAATGTCGAATATGGATGTCCTGGGCTGGGGTGGTTACACGTGGTCTGCGGTTGTGAGGCCGGGTTGGACGTACTGCCAAATTCTCTAAAATGATGTTGGAGGTGGCTTATGGTAGAGAAATTAACATTCAATTATCTGGCAACAGCTCTGGCGGACAGTCCTGCAGTCAGCATGCCAATTGCACACTCCCTCAAAACTTGAGACATCTGTGGTATTGTGTTATGTTACACAACTGCACATTTTAGAGTGGCCTTTTATTGTCCCCAGCACAAGGTGCACCTGTGTAATGATCATACTGTTTAATCAGCTTGTTGATATGCCACACCTGTCAGGTGAATGGATTATCTTGGCAAAGGAGAAATGCTCACTAACAGGGATGTAAACTAATTTGTGCACAAAATTTGAGAGAAAGAAACTTTTTGTGCGAATGGAACATTTCTGGGATCTTTTATTTCAGCTCATGAAACATGGGACCAACACTTTACATGTTGCATTTATATTTTTGTTCAGTATATTACAGACACCTTAATTCATACTTTTAAATTATATTATGTGAGCTAAACATACAAATAAAAAATGAAAACATATATCAAAATATTTTTTAAAGATTACTAATGTTACTGTCCCCACTACAACAACAAAATACTTAAATAAATGTAATTTTGTCCTTGAAACATTTAATTGAAATATTGTAGAATTCCATTCATTCCTATGGAGGACTGCTCCTACTGGGGAATGCCAATATGGCCGACCGGTGACGTCAACGCTTCTCAATGGCCAATAAATAGCTCCAGCAATCGAGTGTTTATATACAGTGGGGAAAAAAAGTATTTAGTCAGCCACCAATTGTGCAAGTTCTCCCACTTAAAAAGATGAGAGAGGCCTGTAATTTTCATCATAGGTACACGTCAACTATGACAGACAAATTGAGAGAAAAAAAATCCAGAAAATCACATTGTAGGATTTTTAATGAATTTATTTGCAAATTATGGTGGAAAATAAGTATTTGGTCACCTACAAACAAGCAAGATTTCTGGCTCTCACAGACCTGTAACTTCTTCTTTAAGAGGCTCCTCTGTCCTCCACTCGTTACCTGTATTAATGGCACCTGTTTGAACTTGTTATCAGTATAAAAGACACCTGTCCACAACCTCAAACAGTCACACTCCAAACTCCACTATGGCCAAGACCAAAGAGCTGTCAAAGGACACCAGAAACAAAATTGTAGACCTGCACCAGGCTGGGAAGACTGAATCTGCAATAGGTAAGCAGCTTGGTTTGAAGAAATCAACTGTGGGAGCTATTATTAGGAAATGGAAGACATACAAGACCATTGATAATCTCCCTCGATCTGGGGCTCCACGCAAGATCTCACCCCGTGGGGTCAAAATTATCACAAGAACAATGAGCAAAAATCCCAGAATCACACGGGGGGACCTAGTGAATGACCTGCAGAGAGCTGGGACCAAAGTAACAAAGCCTACCATCAGTAACACACTATGCCGCCAGGGACTCAAATCCTGCAGTGCCAGACGTGTCCCCCTGCTTAAGCCAGTACATGTCCAGGCCCGTCTGAAGTTTGCTAGAGTGCATTTGGATGATCCAGAAGAGGATTGGGAGAATGTCATATGGTCAGATGAAACCAAAATATAACTTTTTGGTAAAAACTCAACTCGTCGTGTTTGGAGGACAAAGAATGCTGAGTTGCATCCAAAGAACACCATACCTACTGTGAAGCATGGGGGTGGAAACATCATGCTTTGTGGCTGTTTTTCTGCAAAGGGACCAGGACGACTGATCCGTGTAAAGGAAAGAATGAATGGGACCATGTATCGTGAGATTTTGAGTGAAAACCTCCTTCCATCAGCAAGGGCATTGAAGATGAAACGTGGCTGGGTCTTTCAGCATGACAATGATCCCAAACACACTGCCCGGGCAACGAAGGAGTGGCTTCGTAAGAAGCATTTCAAGGTCCTGGAGTGGCCTAGCCAGTCTCCAGATCTCAACCCGATAGAAAATCTTTGGAGGGAGTTGAAAGTCCGTGTTGCCCAGCGACAGCCCCAAAACATCACTGCTCTAGAGGAGATCTGCATGGAGGAATGGGCCAAAATACCAGCAACAGTGTGTGAAAACCTTGTGAAGACTTACAGAAAACGTTTGACCTGTGTCATTGCCAACAAAGGGTATATAACAAAGTATTGAGAAACTTTTGTTATTGACCAAATACTTATTTTCCACCATAATTTGCAAATTAATTCATTAAAAAATCCTACAATGTGATTTTCTGGATTTTTTTTCCTCATTTTGTCTGTCATAGCTGACGTGTACCTATGATGAAAATTACAGGCCTCTCTCATCTTTTGAAGTGGGAGAACTTGCACAATTGGTGGCTGACTAAATACTTTTTTCCCCCACTGTACATAATTAATTTCTCCATGCTCCCCCCCCCCCCCATCCATCTCTACCCTGTCTGCCCTCCATATAGGCCTGATGGGGTGGTACTCTGGTCTGTACACAGCCTACACCCATCCCTCCCCCATCCCCTCCCTTAGCATGTTGAACCATGTCTATCCATCCATCCATCCATCCTACCATTCTACACCTTACACTGCCCCTGCTCCCCCTCTGAAGAGGCCCCAGACTGAGTGTGCCCTCCATGACTTTGAAGGCGTTTTGAAACCACTCCGACCATCCATCTCTGGGTCACAGGGGGGTACTGAAGTTCTCAATAAAGACCATCATAAGTCATCCTCCTCTCCTCTTCTCTTCTCTTCTCTCCTCTCGTCCCCTCCCCTCTCCCCCTCCCCTCCCCTCTCCCCTCCTCTTTTATCCCCTCCTCCTCTCCTTCTCTTCTCTTCTCTTCTCTTCTCTTCTCTTCTCTTCTCTTCTCTTCTCTTCTCTTCTCTTCTCTTCTCTTCTCTTCTCTTCTCTTCTCTTCTCTTCTCTTCTCTTCTCTTCTCTTCTCCTCTCCTCTCCTCTCCTCTCCTCTCCTCTCCTCTCCTCTTCCCTCCCTCCCCTCTCCCCTCCTCTCTCTTCTCCCCTCCTCTCCTCACCCTTTTCTCCCCTCCTCTCTCCCGTCCTCTCCTCCCAGGCCGTATCTCCCGGGCGGTAGCCTCCATCAACCAGCACCTGTTGAACAGTGATGATGTAGTGAGCTGTTGTCTGGACCTGGGCGTTCCCTCCATGTCCTTCAGGATCAATGGCCAGCCAGTACAAGGCATGTTTGAAGACTTCAACACCGACGGATTCTTCTTCCCCGTAGTCAGCTTCTCTGCAGGGGTCAAGTAAGGGGGCCAGCACACTCACACACACACACACACACATACACACACACACACACACACACGCAGAGACACACAGACGCAGACACAGACGCTCACATTCACAGCTTCTCCGCAGCGGTCAAGTAAGGGTCCAGCTAGGTTAATTTATTAATTTGTGAATGGTCAGGATAGGATAAATAGGAACTGTGATGAGAATATGAAGAGGCTGGAGAGTGGGGATTGCATAGTGGATGGGGTTGTTGCTAGGATAGCATTAGTTTAAGAAAATGGCCCAGCAATGGCAAAATGAAGATGTTCTGAACCTGAAAAGTTTAATAGACTCTAGAGGCTATAGTTCTATAGTTCTATAGATTAGCTTTGGGTATATGAATATTACACAACATCATTTTGGCCAGTAATAGCTTTTATCTCTAACTTCCTGGTCTCCGCCTCTCCTCAGGGTGCGTTTCCTACTGGGTGGTCGTCATGGAGACTTTAAGTTCCTGCCCCCGGCGGGTTACTCCCCATGTTATGAGGCCCTGCTCCCCAAGGAGAAGATGAGGGTGGAGCCTGTGAAGGAGTACAAGAGGGACCATGGAGGGGTCAGGGACCTACTGGGGACGACACAGTTCCTCTCCCAGGCCTCCTTCATCCCCACACCTGTAGACACCAGCCAGGTAACATACACCTGGACACCTGTAAACAGTCAGTCAGTCAGTCAGTTAGCCGATTGATTGATCAATTAATCACTCAATCGATCAAGCAAGCAAGAAACCAATCAATCATTTTTATATACTTTTTAAAAACACAAAGTTTAAAAGCTTGTCTTCATCTTACTGCCCAACACTAAATCAACTTCTCCATCTCTCCACTCTGCCTCTCTCTCTCTCTCTCTCTCCAGATTGTTCTGCCTCCTCACCTGGACCACGTGCGTGACAGACTAGCAGAGAACATTCATGAACTGTGGGGCATGAACAAGATCGAACTGGGCTGGTCCTATGGCAAGGTAGGTGCTATACCTCACTGGTCCTATGGCAAGGTAGGTGCCTCCCTCCCCCCTCCCTCCCTCCCTCCCTCCCTAACTGCAGCAGTAAGAGTGGTTGTTAGAATGCTCAGCACACACACCATAGTTCTTTATACAAGAGTGGTTATCATAGAATCATTTCCTCTGAGGCCAGGAGAACACAACCACCAACCACGGCTGTTTGAGGAGGCTGGTTTGGTACATAATATAATATAATAAATGAATGATGCTGTGACTATAAGGAGCCTCATTACTCAGGGGGCTCTGACCTTCTCATTAATTAAGGATAATATTTAGTCAGGGGGCTCTGACCTTCTCATTCATTAAGGACAATATTTAGTCAGGGGGCTCTGACCTTCTCATTCATTAAGGATCATATTTAGTCAGGGGGCTCTGACCTTCTCATTCATTAAGGATCATATTTAGTCAGGGGGCTCTGACCTTCTCATTCATTAAGGATCATATTTAGTCAGGGGGCTCTGACCTTCTCATTCATTAAGGATCATATTTAGTCAGGGGGCTCTGACCTTCTCATTCATTAAGGATCACATTTAGTCAGGGGGCTCTGACCTTCTCATTCATTAAGGATCATATTTAGTCAGGGGGCTCTGACCTTCTCATTCATTAAGGATCATATTTAGTCAGGGGGCTCTGACCTTCTCATTCATTAAGGATCATATTTAGTCAGGGGGCTGTGACCTTCTCATTCATTAAGGACAATATTTAGTCAGGGGCTCTGACCTTCTCATTCATTAAGGACAATATTTAGTCAGGGGGCTCTGACCTTCTCATTCATTAAGGACAATATTTAGTCAGGGGGCTCTGACCTTCTCATTCATTAAGGACAATATTTAGTCAAGGGGCTCTGACCTTCTCATTCATTAAGGATCATATTTAGTCAGGGGGCTCTGACCTTCTCATTCATTAAGGATCATATTGGGGCGGCAGGTAGCTTAGTGGTTAAGAGTGTTGTGCCAGTAACCGAAAGGTCGCTGGTTCTAATCCCCGAGCCGACTAGGTGAAAAATCTGTCGATGTGCCCTTGAGCAAGGCACTTAACCCTAATTGCTCCTGTAAGTCGCTCTGGATAAGAGCGTCTGCTAAATGTGTAAAATGTTATATTTAGTCAGGGGGCTCTGACCTTCTCATTCATTAAGGATCATATTTAGTCAGGGGGCTCTGACCTTCTCATTCATTAAGGACAATATTTAGTCAGGGGGCTCTGACCTTCTCATTCATTAAGGATCATATTTAGTCAGGGGGCTCTGACCTTCTCATTCATTAAGGACAATATTTAGTCAGGGGGCTCTGACCTTCTCATTCATTAAGGACAATATTTAGTCAGGGGGCTCTGACCTTCTCATTCATTAAGGACAATATTTAGTCAGGGGGCTCTGACCTTCTCATTCATTAAGGACAATATTTAGTCAGGGGGCTCTGACCTTATCATTCATTAAGGACAATATTTAGTCAAGGGGCTCTGACCTTCTCATTCATTAAGGACAATATTTAGTCAGGGGGCTCTGACCTTATCATTCATTAAGGACAATATTTAGTCAAGGGGCTCTGACCTTCTCATTCATTAAGGACAATATTTAGTCAGGGGGCTCTGACCTTCTCATTCATTAAGGATCATATTTAGTCAGGGGGCTCTGACCTTCTCATTCATTAAGGATCATATTTAGTCAGGGGGCTCTGACCTTCTCATTCATTAAGGACAATATTTAGTCAGGGGGCTCTGACCTTCTCATTCATTAAGGACAATATTTAGTCAGGGGGCTCTGACCTTCTCATTCATTAAGGACAATATTTAGTCAGGGGGCTCTGACCTTCTCATTCATTAAGGACAATATTTAGCTTGAAAGTGACATTAGCTTGAAAGTGACATTGGTTTGTTCCCAAATTGCACCCTATCCCATATATAGTGCAATACTTTTGACCATGTCCCAACTCCCAACATCCTGAAGGAGATCGGACGAGACCAAGTGGCAGATACTTGGCAGGATGATGAGAAGACAATACACTTAGAGTTTGGTACATTTATCATCTCAGACTAGTTTGGTACATTTATCATCTCAGACTAGTTTGGTACATTTATCATCTCAGACTAGTTTGGTACATTTATCATCTCAGACTAGTTTGGTACATTTATCATCTCAGACTAGTTTGGTACATTTATCATCTCAGACTAGTTTGGTACATTTATCATCTCAGACTAGTTTGGTACATTTATCATCTCAGACTAGTTTGGTACATTTATCATCTCAGACTAGTTTGGTACATTTATCATCTCAGACTAGTTTGGTACATTTATCATCTCAGACTAGTTTGGTACATTTATCATCTCAGACTAGTTTGGTACATTTATCATCTCAGACTAGTTTGGTACATTTATCATCTCAGGCTAGTTTGGTACATTTATCATCTCAGACTAGTTTGGTACATTTATCATCTCAGACTAGTTTGGTACATTTATCATCTCAGACTAGTTTGGTACATTTATCATCTCAGACTAGTTTGGTACATTTATCATCTCAGACTAGTTTGGTACATGTATCATCTCAGACTAGAGTACATGCCCTTTCTGTTGGAATGATCTCCTCTGTAAACTCCTACCATTCTTTATTGTCAGCTGAAGTCCGATGCACACACACACACACACACACACACACACACACACACACTGGCAAGGTGTTATTCTGAATCTGAGAACACTCATCTTGGTTAGACATTCATACAGTAAAGCTGCTATCTTCGCTCTGTGAACTCCACAGACCTGGGTCAAATAGTATTCGAAATCTTTCAAATACAGAGCTTTTGCTTTAGCCTGCCTTGAGTTCCAGGTGCGCAGGGTCTGCACTTTTGAGACTTTTCTATTGGTTCCATTGCAGCTGGCAAGCTCAATCAAGCACATATAGAGTGTTTGAAATTATTTAAAATAGTATTTGAACCCAGGTCTGAGTGGCCCCGCTAAACGTAGCATATTCTCTTGCTCAATTACTCTACCGACAGCTGCTCAAGTTAACCTAGGGAAATAAATATAAACATCTGTGCAAAAAATGTGTTTAAGCTTGCTCTGATTCAGTAAACACAGAGAGGTGAATAGGTTTGTTAGTAAGGGCTCTCACTCTGTGCTGAGCCCGTGAAGAATATTTGATGAATAGGTTTCTACTAGTTTCTTCTAGTTGTCATGAAGTGCATCATTGAGGTTTTTGTCAATAGTTGCAGACAGAGAGCGAAATCAGTTTGTGCATCCAGACGTGACCGTGCTACATCGCCTCTCCTCTCTCCCTCAGGTTCGAGATGACAACAAGAGGCAGCACCCGTGCCTGGTGGATTTCACCAAGCTGCCTGAAACTGAGAGTAACTATAACCTGCAGATGTCTAGCGAAACTCTCAAGTGAGTAGCTAGGCTAAGATTCTTAACACTAATACATACTGTATCACACATTCCCATTACTCATTCCATCCATTTACACTGAAAATAGTAGCCACCGATGACAACCAGACTGTCATCCCAGTATCTACCAAAAAAAAAAAGTATCTACATCTTCCACACACAGTGATTGATAGCCATGTTTGACTAAGAGGATGTTTCATACATTTCGTACCAGGACATGTGTTTTAAAGGAGTGCCTGTGTGATGACGCTGTCCAGGGGAAGATGATGACTATCTGTTTAGGTGTAATACTACGCTCTGAGCTCAGAGCTCCTCCAGGCCCTTTAAATCAATGCACCCCTAGGTTTCACTCAGGAGACCTAGGTCATTAGTTGCAGCTAGTTGCGTTAATATCGTCCTCATACAGCTCAGATGCAGTTCATGTGACTCAGTGTTTACAGGATTTTTAATCAACTGAAAGAAGCAGCTGCAGCACTCACACATGACTAATACTAAAGTTACAGGTGCTTATTTTGTGAACAATTGTTTTTATTGAATCACATCAAAGGCAATACAATCAATAAAATAAATAAAATAAAGTTACTGGTGCTGATCTCATGAAACAGTAATGTGGAATATAAATGGAACAGAATAGTGCTGGTGCTGGCAGTGCCATATAGCTGCTTGTTAAATTCACCTGGCCAGAGTGTCTGTCTGCCAGGGAACGATCCCCTCCACCTCACGGTGGTGTCCGCGGTCCCTACGATTCACCTGGCCAGAGTGTCTGTCTGCCAGGGAACGAGCCCCTCCACCTCACGGTGGTGTCCGCGGTCCCTACGAATGGCTACATTTGAAAAAAATAAAAAATAAAAGAACAGAACATGATAGTGAAGTTCATGCATTGAAAGCATGCATGGTAACTCCTGTTCCCTGTCGCTCTATGTGTCTCAGGACCCTGTTGGCGTTGGGATGTCATGTTGCACAGACCAACGTTAACGCTGAGGACGATCTGAAGAAAGTCAAACTGCCCAAAGAGTAAGTCATGTGGTTTCTACTAGTACCTATTAGATCAGTAGGAGGTTGATTACGAGTTACATTAACACAACCCTGCAGGAGTTTCTAGGGGAGAAATGTACCCAGTGACTGTGAATCATTATTTCTGAGATGACCAGTCATTAAAGCAATGTGAGATGAGCTATATTAGGAAATCAGAGGGAGACTGTCTTGGGCTTGGATACACTTATTCAACTCTACATTTGAGGTCTGGCTTAGAAGGCTTTCCTTCAAAGCTTCTTTCTACTGTCTTAACCTATTATTTTCCTGTGTTTAATGCAGCTGTGTGATGTCTAACGGTTATATTCTGTGTATATCCGTAGCTGTGTGATGTCTAACGGTTATATTCTGTGTATATCCGTAGCTATGTGATGTCTAACGGTTATATTCTGTGTATATCCGTAGCTATGTGATGTCTAACGGTTATATTCTGTGTATATCCGTAGCTATGTGATGTCTAACGGTTATATTCTGTGTATATCCGTAGCTGTGTAATGTCTAACGGTTATATTCTGTGTATATCCGTAGCTATGTGATGTCTAACGGTTATATTCTGTGTATATCCGTAGCTATGTGATGTCTAACGGTTATATTCTGTGTATATCCGTAGCTATGTGATGTCTAACGGTTATATTCTGTGTATATCCGTAGCTGTGTGATGTCTAACGGTTATATTCTGTGTATATCCGTAGCTGTGTGATGTCTAACGGTTATATTCTGTGTATATCCGTAGCTATGTGATGTCTAACGGGTACAAGCCAACGCCGCTGGAGCTTTCTGAGGTGAAACTGACAGCTGGTCAGGAGGTTCTGGTGGATAAACTGGCGGAGAACGCCCACAACGTGTGGGCCAAGGACAGGATCAAACAAGGATGGACCTACGGCATCCAGCAGGTACATGTTTTGGCCCAGCTCTCTATCCATTACAGTTTAGGTGTAATTCAATGCAAATACATAGCAACTCGTGACCAGCGAATGAATGATGTGTATCAGGCATAAGATCAACGGATGAGCTTTGATTGCATACATTTTATGCATTTAGATGTTGTGTAACACACCATTCTTGATAGTATACACCATCATTTAACAAGGGAACCCTGACAGAGCTGATTTGTGTTGTCGTTATTTCTCTGTAGGATGTGAAGAGCAGGCGTAACCCTCGTCTGGTGCCGTACGCTCTGCTAGACGAGAGAACCAAGAAGTCTAACAGAGACAGTCTGAGAGAGGCCATCAGGACCCTGGTTGGATATGGCTACAACATCGACCCCCCAGACCAGGAAGGTGGGTAGAGGACTGTAACAGCAATATAATATATGGTGGTAAGTTATCTTGTCATACACATGTACCATCCTGCAACTAAGTCATGGGCTATGGGCTAGCAAACCGGTACAGGTCATTCTTACACAATCAATGTAAGTTTACATATCGTTAGATAAAGAAATCCTTATCACTGCCCACCTGAATGTGTGCTTCCCCTTTTCTCAGTCGTTTCTGTGGATTCTAGTCTTCAATTGACTGCAATAGATATGGTCATTCGAGCCGGATTGAGTGCTCTGCCACAGATATAAGATATCTCTCTAGCTAGGCCCATATATGCCCTTAAAGGTGCAGGGCCTCGTTAGCAGTTCATACATTTTCATTGGTTGAATGTCTTCTTCCCTGTGTCCCCAGCCTGTCATATTGTGGAGAGGCAGAGCATTGAGACGATCAGGTTCTTCCGCGTAGAGCAGACGTATGCAGTGAAGACAGGGAAGTGGTACTTTGAGTTTGAGGCCCTGACCGGAGGGGACATGAGGGTTGGCTGGGCTAGACCAGGCTGTAGATCAGACTTTGACCTGGGCATGGACGACCAGGCTTACGTCTTCGATGGATACAAGGTAAACAAACAACAATTAGTATCTTTAAATAATATATCTTATCTGTTTTGATCTTATCTGTTTTTATGTTATGTTAACATATCTTATCTTTTATACTGTTTGAAGTTGATTATAATCTACAGTGCTTTCAGAAAGTATTCAAACCCCTTGATTTTTCCACATTTTGTTGTGTTACAGCCTGAATTTAAAATGGATTAAATTGTGATTTTGTGTCACTGGTCTACACACAATACTCCATAATGTCAAAGTGAAATTTCTACAAATTAATACAAAATGAAAAGCTGAAATGTCTTGCGTCAATAAGTATTCAACCCCTTTGTTATGGCAAGCCTAAATAAGTTCAGGAGTTAAAATGTGCTCAACAAGTCACAATAAGTTTCATGGACTCACTATGTGTGCAATAATATTGTTTAACATGATTTTTGAATGACTACCTCATCTTTGTACCCCACACATACAATTTTCTGTAAGGTCCCTCAGTCAAGCAGTGAATTTCAAACACAGATTCAACCACAAAGACCCGGGAGTTTTTCCAATGCCTCGCAAAGGGCACCTATTGGTAGATGGGTAGAAATAAAAAAAGCAGACATTGAATATCCCTTTGAGCATGGTGAAGTTATTAATTACACTTTGGATGGTGTATCAATAGACCCAGTCACTACTAAGATACAGGCGTCCTTCCTAACTCAGTTGCCGGAGAGGAAGGAAACCACTCAGGGATTTCACCATGAGGCCAATTGTGACGAGTACTGAGTATACGAAGAGGCAGGACGCAGACGCAGGAATAAACAACGTCAAGGTTTACTTAACAAGGAGAACGAGAAATAACAAACATAGAGTAAACGACACGAAGCTTAACAATCACACACAACATCATCCAGAACAGTCCAGGGCTAAACAGGGGTGGTGATGAGATGATGAGGTGCAGGTGCGCTGGAGGTGATTAGGGTGCGTTGGGTTTCCATTCCGCTGTTGCCGAGGTGGTGCGCTCAGACCGGTGGCTCAGTAGACCGGCGAATCAGAGCGCCGGAGGGGAGCAACGGGAGGAGACGTGACACCAATGGTGATTTTAAAACATTTACAGAGTTTAATGGCTGTGATAGGAGAAAACTGAGGATGGATCAACAACATTGTAGTTACCACAATACTAACTTAAATGACAGAGTGAAAAGAAGGAAGCCTGTAGAGAATAAAAATATTCCCTGAGTGATTTCCTTCCTCTCCGGCAAATGAGTTAGGAAGGACGACTGTAACTTTGTAGTGACTGGGTGTTTAAGTTTATTATCATGTACGTATAGGCCTAACTGATTCTGCAATCAGCAATGATATATTGTTGCCAAACAAGCCAACAGCAAGTTGGCTAAATCAGAAAAAACGGACATGCCAATCACCAAGGCAAATTATTGTACACTTGGTCATACGCTTGATTGTACACTTGATCGACTTTACGTTTCAGGGGTGATTATTGCATTAGGGATAGTAATAAGTGTTGATGGTTGTTCCCCCAGGGTCGTCGTATGCACATGGGTGCGCGTTTCTTCGGGCAGTCATGGAACAAGGGAGACGTGGTGGGCTGCATGATCAACATGGAGGACAAGTCTATGGTCTTCACTCTCAATGGAGAACTACTCATCACTAACAAGGGATCAGAGCTCTGCTTCGTTGACTTCGAGACAGACGATGGTGAGTTTATCTTTACAAGGGATCAGAGCTCTGCATAGTTGACTTCCAGACAGACGATGGTGGGTTCATCTTTACAAGGGATCAGAGCTCTGCATCGTTGACTTCCAGACAGACGATGGTGAGTTTATCTTTACAAGGGATCAGAGCTCTGCATAGTTGACGTCCAGACAGACGATGGTGGGTTCATCTTTACAAGGGATCAGAGCTCTGCATAGTTGACTTCCAGACAGACGATGGTGCATTTATCTTTACAAGGGATCAGAGCTCTGCTATGTTGACTTCCAGACAGACAATGGTGAGTTTATCTTTACAAGGGATCAGAGCTCTGCATAGTTGACTTCCAGACAGACGATGGTGAGTTTATCTTTACAAGGGATCAGAGCTCTGCATAGTTGACTTCCAGACAGACGATGGTGGGTTCATCTTTACAAGGGATCAGAGCTCTGCATAGTTGACTTCCAGACAGACGATGGTGGGTTCATCTTTACAAGGGATCAGAGCTCTGCATAGTTGACTTCCAGACAGACGATGGTGGGTTCATCTTTACAAGTGATCAGAGCTCTGCATAGTTGACTTCCAGACAGACGATGGTGCATTTATCTTTACAAGAGATCAGAGCTCTGCATAGTTGACTTCCAGACAGACGATGGTGGGTTTATCTTTACAAGGGATCAGAGCTCTGCATAGTTGACTTCCAGACAGACGATGGTGAGTTTATCTTTACAAGGGATCAGAGCTCTGCATAGTTGACTTCCAGACAGACGATGGTGGGTTCATCTTTACAAGGGATCAGAGCTCTGCATAGTTGACTTCCAGACAGACGATGGTGGGTTCATCTTTACAAGGGATCAGAGCTCTGAATAGTTGACTTCCAGACAGACGATGGTGGGTTCATCTTTACAAGGGATCAGAGCTCTGCATAGTTGACTTCCAGACAGACGATGGTGCATTTATCTTTACAAGAGATCAGAGCTCTGCATAGTTGACTTCCAGACAGACGATGGTGGGTTTATCTTTACAAGGGATCAGAGCTCTGCATAGTTGACTTCCAGACAGACGATGGTGGGTTTATCTTTACAAGGGATCAGAGCTCTGCATAGTTGACTTCCAGACAGACAATGGTGGGTTCATCTTTACAAGGGATCAGAGCTCTGCATAGTTGACTTCCAGACAGACGATGGTGGGTTCATCTTTACAAGGGATCAGAGCTCTGCATAGTTGACTTCCAGACAGACGATGGTGGGTTCATCTTTACAAGGGATCAGAGCTCTGCATAGTTGACTTCCAGACAGACGATGGTGAGTTTATCTTTACAAGGGATCAGAGCTCTGCATAGTTGACGTCCAGACAGACGATGGTGGGTTCATCTTTACAAGGGATCAGAGCTCTGCATAGTTGACTTCCAGACAGACGATGGTGGGTTCATCTTTACAAGGGATCAGAGCTCTGCATAGTTGACTTCCAGACAGACGATGGTGGGTTCATCTTTACAAGGGATCAGAGCTCTGCATAGTTGACTTCCAGACAGACGATGGTGGGTTCATCTTTACAAGTGATCAGAGCTCTGCATAGTTGACTTCCAGACAGACGATGGTGCATTTATCTTTACAAGAGATCAGAGCTCTGCATAGTTGACTTCAGACAGACGATGGTGGGTTTATCTTTTACAAGGGATCAGAGCTCTGCATAGTTGACTTCCAGACAGACGATGGTGAGTTTATCTTTACAAGGGATCAGAGCTCTGCATAGTTGACTTCCAGACAGACGATGGTGGGTTCATCTTCACAAGGGATCAGAGCTCTGCATAGTTGACTTCAGACAGACGATGGTGGGTTCATCTTTACAAGGGATCAGAGCTCTGAATAGTTGACTTCCAGACAGACGATGGTGGGTTCATCTTTTACAAGGGATCAGAGCTCTGCATAGTTGACTTCCAGACAGACGATGGTGCATTTATCTTTACAAGAGATCAGAGCTCTGCATAGTTGACTTCCAGACAGACGATGGTGGGTTTATCTTTACAAGGGATCAGAGCTCTGCATAGTTGACTTCCAGACAGACGATGGTGGGTTTATCTTTACAAGGGATCAGAGCTCTGCATAGTTGACTTCCAGACAGACAATGGTGGGTTCATCTTTACAAGGGATCGGAGCTCTGCATAGTTGACTTCCAGACAGATGATGGTGGGTTCATCTTTACAAGGGATCAGAGCTCTGCATAGTTGACTTCCAGACAGACGATGGTGAGTTTATCTTTACAAGGGATCAGAGCTCTGCATAGTTGACGTCCAGACAGACGATGGTGGGTTCATCTTTACAAGGGATCAGAGCTCTGCATAGTTGACTTCCAGACAGACGATGGTGCATTTATCTTTACAAGGGATCAGAGCTCTGCATAGTTGACTTCCAGACAGACGATGGTGGGTTCATCTTTACAAGGGATCAGAGCTCTGCATAGTTGACTTCCAGACAGACAATGGTGGGTTCATCTTTACAAGGGATCAGAGCTCTGCATAGTTGACTTCCAGACAGACGATGGTGCATTTATCTTTACAAGAGATCAGAGCTCTGCATAGTTGACTTCCAGACAGACAATGGTGGGTTTATCTTTACAAGGGATCAGAGCTCTGCATAGTTGACTTCCAGACAGACGATGGTGCATTTATCTTTACAAGGGATCAGAGCTCTGCATAGTTGACTTCCAGACAGACGATGGTGGGTTCATCTTTACAAGGGATCAGAGCTCTGCATAGTTGACTTCCAGACAGACGATGGTGGGTTTATCTTTACAAGGGATCAGAGCTCTGCATAGTTAACTTCCAGACAGACGATGGTGGGTTCATCTTTACAAGGGATCAGAGCTCTGCATAGTTGACTTCCAGACAGACGATGGTGGGTTCATCTTTACAAGGGATCAGAGCTCTGCATAGTTGACTTCCAGACAGACGATGGTGGGTTCATTTTTACAAGGGATCAGAGCTCTGCATAGTTGACTTCCAGACAGACGATGGTGGGTTTATCTTTACAAGGGATCAGAGCTCTGCATAGTTGACTTCCAGACAGACGATGGTGGGTTCATCTTTACAAGGGATCAGAGCTCTGCATAGTTGACTTCCAGACAGACGATGGTGGGTTCATCTTTATCCTTCCTTAGTCTCAACTTGGAAGATTCTGTAGTCTCCTTTTCCCTCTAGGAAGATGGGAGATTGAGGTTCATCCTTCCTAAGCTAACTTTGTGTTTTCATCAAGATAAAATAAACTGTTTTATTGTCCGTTTTCACATAAATTGGCTTTGCATCATGAAATGGGTTTAAATGTATCCATATATTCAAGATGTGTTTTACCAGAAAGGTACTCTTGAGGTTTGAATCTATTTTCTTAGAAATCGGCGTGGAGAGCATGTACATTTACATTTTTAGTCGCTCTTATCCAGAGCGACTTACAGGAGCAATTAGGGTTAAGTGCCTTGCTTAAGGGCACATCGACAGATTTTTCACCTAGTCGGCTCGGGGATTAGAACCAGCGACCTTTCGGTTACTGGCACAACGCTCTTACCCACTAAGCTACCTGCCGCCCCGTATGTTTATGTAAACATAAAGTGAAACATAAATCAGCAAAGCAATGGGAAAATCTTTCATTTCTTGTGCTGCTGTTGGAAGAAACACACAGTTACTTAATGTAAATCATATCGGTTGTTGTGTTCCAAATTAAGCTTATTCTCCAATATTCTAGAATCTAGGGGAGTGCGGTGTAACAGAGTGCTTTCCAAATAATGGGTAGTTTTGCGAAGTTAAGTGCTTTTGGGTTGAGGTTTAAGATTAGCTCCTTTCCAAAAACATACGTTAACCTCTGACCTCTATGCTTTCCAGGGTTCATCGCAGTGTGTTGACTGGCCCAGTCCCAGATCGACCTTATAACCTTTTACCTCTGACCACTACCCCTCCAGGCTTCATCCCAGTGTGTTGTCTAGCCCAGTCCCAGATCGACCTTATAACCTCTAACCTCTGACCTCTGACCTCTAACCCCTCCAGGCTTCATCCCAGTGTGTTGTCTGGCCCAGTCTGAGATTGGCCGAATGAACCTGGGGAAGGACGCCAGCACCTTTAAGTACTACACCATGTGTGGCCTGCAGGAGGGCTTCGAACCCTTCGCTGTCAACATGAACAGAGAGGTCACCATGTGGTTCAGCAAACGCCTGCCTACCTTCGTCAACATCCCCAAGGACCACAACCACATCGAGGTACCGTTTTACTATTTAGTGGCATGATTACCCAAGGGCCTGATGTTGATCAATCTCCACTAAAGCCTGACGATTTAAAGCAAATTGGTTTGTCAGTGGTTTAAGATGTGCCAAACGTAAAGTTTCCTCCCTGGTTCTGAATGCTAATCATTCTCCTCTCCATATGATTGTGACTGCTCCTCCCCTCTGAATCTGATTGTGACTGCTATTCCCCTCTGAATCTGATTGTGACTGCTCCTCCCCTCTGAATCTGATTGTGACTGCTATTCCCCTCTGAATCTGATTGTGACTGCTCCTCCCCTCTGAATCAGATTGTGACTGCTCATCCCCTCTGATTGTGATTGTGACTGCTCCTCCTCTCTGAATCTGATTGTGACTGCTCCTCCCCTCTGAATCTGATTGTGACTGCTCCTCCTCTCTGAATCTGATTGTGACTGCTCCTCCCATCTGAATCTGATTGTGAGTGCTCCTCCCCTCTGAATCTGATTGTGACTGCTCCTCCCCTCTGAATCTGATTGTGACTGCTCATCCCCTCTGAATCTGATCGTGACTGCTCCTCCCCTCTGAATCTGATTGTGACTGCTCCTCCCCTCTGAATCTGATTGTGACTGCTCCTCCCCTCTGATCGTCACTGCTCCTCCCCTCTGAATCTGATTGTCACTGCTCCTCCCCTCTGAATCTGATTGTGACTGCCCTTCCCCTCTGAATATGATTGTGACTGCTCCTCCCCTCTGAATCTGATTGTGACTGCTATTCCCCTCTGAATCTGATTGTGACTGCTCCTCCCCTCTGAATCTGATTGTGACTGCTCCTCCCCTCTGAATCTGATTGTGACTACTCCTCCCTTCTGAATCTGATTGTGACTGCTCTTCCCCTCTGATTGTGACTGCTCTTCCCCTCTGAATCTGATTGTGACTGCTCCTCCCCTCTGATCGTCACTGCTCCTCCCCTCTGAATCTGATTGTGACTGCTCCTCCCCTCTGAATCTGATTGTGACTGCTCCTCCCCTCTGAATCTGATTGTGACTGCTCCTCCCCTCTGATCATCACTGCTCCCTCCCTCTGAATCTGATTGTGACTGCTCCTCCCCTCTGAATCTGATTGTGACTCCTCCTCCCCTCTGACTCTGATTGTGACTCCTCCTCCCCTCTGAATCTGATTGTGACTGCTCCTACCCTCTAAATGAGATTGTGACTACTCCTCCCTTCTGAATCTGATTGTCAAATCAAATCAAATCAAATCAAATTTTATTGGTCACATGCGCCGAATACAACAGGTGCAGACATTACAGTGAAATGCTTACTTACAGCCCTTAACCAACAGTGCAT